>NW_008824032.1:6268891-6270918 GCF_000699105.1 Pygoscelis adeliae | reverse complement strand
GTGAGAAGCAGAAAAGGCCTTGACTCTGTGTAAGCACTGCTCAGCAGTAATGAAAACATCCCTGTGTTATCAACACTGTTTCCAGCACAAATCCAAAACATAGCCCCATACTAGCTACCGTGAAGAAAATTAACTCTATCCCAGCCAAAACCAGCACACACATCCAGATCAGATGGTTTCTCCTTTCCAGGGAGGTGGCTGGCAGGCTGTTCTTCAGCAGGCTTTGCCAATAGGCGCCTGTCCTCTACATGGGGCTGGAGGGATGCGGGAACATGCAGGCACTCCTACTAGCCTAACCAGCTGGTGGGAGACCCCATACACTTGGGAAGCCCCTGTCATGCAAAACTATGCCTCCTCTGCCCTGTAGGTGATCTATTCCAGTATCAGCACGTTTTCCAACAAGCACTCCCTGGTGTAAAGGTGTCATGTGGGTAGTATGTGTGGAGGGTAGGGCAGAGACTGAGCGCTGAGAAAGAAAGGCAGGTGAGGCAAAGTCCCAGTGCCTAGAGGTGCTTAATGCCCTGCATGGGCTAAGAAACTTGAGATTCCCATGTATTTTCTGTCGGAGTTGTGTTGCCAGCATCTCAGATGGTCCTACAGCAGGAGAGTAGTGAAAGTAACTTTGGACATGGTAGGGAAGAGAACTGCAACATGGACGTCTCGGGGATGCTTTCTTTCCTCCCCTGCAGGCCAGAGTCTGTGCCTAACTTCCCACTGGGAAATATGGTGGTGCTAAAAGCTCTGCCTGCATTTCCAGAGTACCTCTATATGTTGCCTGCATGAGCCTGAACCGCCAGTCTGTGCAACAGTGACACCCACCTCACTGTGCAAAATGCAGAGCTGCTCTCTACACAGACACGTGTGTCTGACTTCATGGCATGGCACGCACGGAGGAGGTCTGGTCTGCCGTGCCATCAGCCCGCTACGCGTGGTCTCAGTGGTCCTTCCAAGCACAGGACCCAGGGCACCTGGCTTCAGACGGCGCTGACATCGTGATGACAAAGACAGCTGTGCCAGGTCCCTCTCCACAGATAGAGAGAGAAAGGAGCAATTTCAGACTCTGCAGTGAGTGTACGTCTCGTGCACATATTGGTAATAGCACCGTGCCGGGGTCTCGGTGTGATCTTCCTGTTGCTCATTTGCTGGCAAGTGTGAAACGCAAATCCCTCTGGGCTTCTGTCTCCTCTCAGTATTCACAGGAGCATGAAGGCTCCTGTGCAGAGGGGAGGGTGAGAGCTGGCAGACAGCAGGGAGCTTTGTCTCCTCCTTTGTCTGGAGTTTATGGGTTAAAAAATCTGCTTATTCGAGAGGCTTTACAGGGAGAGTCAGCTCACCGCAACCACCCTGAACCCTGCCTCACCTCATCTTGGGGGCTGGCGTGGGGTACGACACCCGCCCTGTTCGAGTGCAGAGGCCGCTGCACCAACGCTGTGGCTCCATCGAACCTGGCCATGCTGGGGCGGGGGCACGGGGTCTGGGAGGAGGTTCCCCAGGGTGAGTTTGGCCTGGAGGGCTCGGAGCAGTTGCCCCCGTCCGGGGCCCACCGGGCGATGGTTCCCACCCTGCCCCTTTCCCGTGGTGCGATGGTTCCAGTCCAAACCCCGTCAGCTCTCTGGAAATGGCAAGTGAGACACTTGTTGCCATGGTGATCCTTAATAGTTCTGACTCAGATGTAGCGTTGCTATGGCAACCGCATCCGCAGCCCTTGGGAGGCAGTGCCGGCACGATTTTTCTCTCGTAGCGGCAAAGGGCTCCAAAGCCCCATTTTGCTCACTCCTTGCTGCAGTGCGGTGACGAAGCTTTCGGGCTGTTTTATTATTCTCCTAATGAACGACAGCCCTGATCCTTCACCAGAGGATCTGTTACTCTGCAGGGTGGAAGTGCCCTGGACCGCCTCACCGCGGGCACGTTGTCTGCACTGTGAGGCGATCCCAGCCTCTGCCTTTCAGTGGCTCATCAGAAAAGAAAAAAAAAAAAAAAATTTTTTTCAGAAGAAGCAGTAACATTTTTTCCTAGGTAGGAACAAG
>NW_008824032.1:6261254-6268478 GCF_000699105.1 Pygoscelis adeliae | reverse complement strand
GATCCCAGCCTCTGCCTTTCATGGCTAATCAGAAAAAAAAAAAAAAAAAAAAAATTTTTTTCAGAAGAAGCAGTAACATTTCTTCCTAGGTAGGAACAAGCTCCTTTCATCTCAGGAGCTCAAGGCCGGATCCAGCTGGGGGGAGATATAGTTTTAAGATGAAGAGTGTCTGTGGCTGTGAAACAAGAGACAAAGGGAGAACGCATGTGAGGGAGTGGGTGTGCCTGTGAGAAAAAGAGCGGATCTGTGTGCAGAGAGTGTGTCCGTGGGCATGGCTACGAATGTGAATGGGAGAGCAACTGCCAGGAGAGGAGATGCGAAGCAGAGCGTGGGTGTGCTGGGTGTAAAATGAGAGAGGGCACGCTTACCGGCCGGCGCTTTTGTGTGCGAGAGCGCGCCTGCACAGGCACAGGGAGAACAGGTTCACGTCATGCAGATCAGCGTGAATACGCTCTCACCCTCATTCAGTCCGCTCTCCTGTCATCTTTGGCTGGTACAAAGACAGCCACCGATACACGTAATGCCTGAAAGGCACTTGAGTCTGCATGGGGCGGATAAGCTTAGGGACGGAGGGGGTGTGTATGTTAAGTTTGCTGTTGCAAACCTAGCAGCAAAGACTTTCGCAGCACTAAATAATCCAGCCAAAATCATTTCATGATATCCTTCTCAGGCAGAGGTAGGTGGGAATGAGAAGGCATGAGAATTCTCCACGTGGGCACCCTTGGACTCATATCTCAGCCAAACCCCCTGTCCTGAGAGACCTGGGCATGGTTCCCAAGGGAACTGGTCAGCGCTTTTCCCGAGTCAAATATCTGACTGCTCAGGCAGGCAGGAGGAGTCACCAGAGAGATGCTTAACGCTGCCCAGGCTTCCCAGGTGTTTCATAAACTTTCTCTGTGTTTTTTCCACCTTGGCAGAGAATCATACCAGCCTCTCTCCTTCCTGCCTGACATCCTGGTTCTTCTAGCCACCATCTTGCACTGGTAGGGCACGGTGGCATGTCCTGGAGCAGACCTTCAGACAAACTGGGATGACTGGAAGGATGGAAAAAATGACAGTCACCATCAAGGTGGGAGATAATTTTACTGCTCATAACATCTTGGTGGGGTTGGGAAGGATGTAAAAGTGGCAGATGCAAAGAATAAAGGATGGTGCTAAAGAAATCAGCCACATTCTGCAATGGGAGAGGGTCCAGGGTGACTCCTGTGTGTCTGGCTCAGACGATGTGAGGACAGGAGCCTTATTAGCAAGGGTAAGTAACACAAGTAGTGGGAAAGATTTTGGCATGGCGCCTGATGAATATAAGCCAACCTTTAAGAGGTGTTGGGGGACAAAGACATGAGAATGATGATCGTGGAGAGGTCCAGGATGGAGAAAGATATTTCAGAGTCCCTGAAGTGGGGTCATGTGTGCACATGAAGGTCCCCTGCAGATTAAGTTAAAAGGGGAAAAAAAGGCGGAATTAAGGTGTGAGCTGTGAGGGCTCCAGCAGAGAGAGGCTCTCAGGAAGTGAATGAACCTGCGGTAGCAGCAAGGTTTCAGGGACAGAAAGCTTGGGACTTGGGAAATAGCGAGTGCAGGGTTTCTGGATGAGCCGTTCATGAGGCTGGAAGGTGATGAAAGCCACATGGAGGGGTTCCAGGAGCAAGTCTAAAGCTCTTCAGAGGTTAATACGGCCTGTCCAAGGAGTTTAGGGAGGTGGGGAGGTGGGAAGGTAATTGAAGAGACTCAGTCAAAGGAAACTTTTAAACATGTACAATGACTTGCTTGGTATGCAGAGAGAAACTCATCCCTAGAGTAAGCCTAATGAAATCAGCAGCTTTGGCTTTAGCTCTCTCTGTTAATTCCACATGATGGAGGCAGAATGAGGGGAACTGTTTGTTTTTCTCAAAGTGATGGTATCAAAAGTCTCTGAATTCTCTTTTACCCATCAAAAATTACAACCTAAAATATTAAAATGACATATTTTTCTCTTCCTTCCCCTGGCCCTTCTGCCTGCCTCCTTAGAGGAAACCTCTCTCTGCCCATCATCGGGGTGGTGCTTGTGACAGGCTACAGCACCGGACCCGTGCTGTCACATATTGGCCTCTGTCACATATGATGGGCTTAGTAGTACCTGTCACTGCACGTGTACCCGCTACAGAGAGGGGACCCTGTGTGGTAGCCTGCCTTCATCTCGCAACCACCCCCCAAGGAACAAACTGGGGCTGGACTGGGGTTCTCCACCCTGCTGTGAAATCACAGCTCCCTCCTTCCCTGTGCAACCTGTGCTGGTTCCTAAGTGGCTGTGGTCTGTGTAGGATATTTTGACTATGACACCTGCTGGCATCAAAGTGAGGGGAGGACCACACCAGGGGCAGCAAAGGCTAGTGGAAGAGCCCCTTGGATCTAAGACTAAATGAAGCCTAGGACTAAATATTGCAACATTTTAATCTCTATTTTGGCATGATCAATTAGAGTTTGCTGGATGTGATTTCTTGCCTGAGGCATGTAATAAAACATAAAAGTAGGGCTGAATTATTGGGGTTTTTTTACAGAAAATGAGGGGAACTGGAGAGGGCAACCCAATTAGTTTATTGTTTATTTATCCAGACAGGATCTAAACTGCTACCCTCTGCTCTCTTTGCTCACACCTAAACAAAGTGAGGAAGCCTCTGTAAGGACGTTGAGAGCAATAAATACTTTCCTTCCTTGTTTGTCTTTGGGACAGCTCAGTCTCTCGCACAGAGTAGCAATTTTATTAAACAAGAATTAGTGTAAAGCATGAAAAAAAGAGATAATTGTTGTTGAACCATTACACTCAGGAATTCCAGCAATTGCCAGGTGCATCAAGATTATTTCAAAGAGAAAATCATGCCTGTGCAGGGAGAGGATTTGGGAGCTGGCTGGGAAATGGGGAAGAATAGGCTGAAATACTGCAGCTGTCTTCCTTGTTGTTTCTTACCTGTAAAAGAAATAAGTTGTTGTATGACTCTGCAGGTTCAGCCTGACCGGAGCTGCAGACCTTCTAGTAGGGTTTGAAATCATCAGCTAGGAAAAATGGCCCATGATGATCCGCGCATGGGGGTGAGGGGGCACATGTGTGCTGGGGTGGTGGAAGGGGAGAGGAAGGCTGTAGGGTGAAGACGAATGGAGTGAGGGTGCAAAGAAGAAGAGAGGATGGTCTTGTGGCTTGGATGCTAAATAGGGTCTTGGGATGACATCTGCTTGCTCTTGTTGATGAAAATTTCTTTTAACAGAACACCTTTATTCACAATAAATCTCCCCTAGAGCAAATGAAAAAAAAGCACAAGCAGGCAGTCAGAAAACTTGATACCTCCTGTTCCACATATATTTGGGCTTCCTCGCTTTGAGGAATTATACCGTAGTGAGAGGTCAAAGCACAAGAGCCATGAAGGTTTTGTTATTTTTTTCTTCCTGTGCTTCTTAAGCAGTGATGCCCATGAGATTAGTGTTTACCTTGATTTAATGTCTCATCAGAAGCTTGACATCCCCAGCAGCCCTGCTGCGGTGCTACTAAATGAAGCATGCCCTGTTTCCTCAGCTGGGACTTAAACCTCTGCCCTTAGAGACCTGAAGGGTGGGGAAGAAGGATGGGGAGACGGTGATAGATATTGACCCACCTAGCATGTACGCTAAATTAAATAACCAGGCTTTATTTTTTAACCTATTTAAAACAGTTACCGTTCTCTGCACAATTGATGTTTGTGTTTGGGGAGGTTACTGAGGTGGCAGCTGCCGCAGTGTCAGCCTCCCCTGCTCTGCACCTTTCCCCTGACTCCCATGCTGCGGGTGACCTTCATGTGTAAGGACAGCCACTGTCTTAAGGAAAGAGGAGGGACACAGAGAGAGAGAGAGAGAGAGAGAGAGCATTTTCTCTGCCAGTTAATTGAATCCAGGCCTTCCCTTCAAGTTGGGCTGGAAAAGCCTTATTTTCCTCTCACGGTGGGGAAACAGTTGCTCACGGGGGAGCTGAGCAGATGAAACCCTCCAAAGTCCCTTTGCTAAGGATGTCAAACTAAATTTGAATCACATCTGCTCTTAAACCAGAACTGACCATGGTCTATGGGAGAGCGCCACTGATTTTAGTCCTGCTTTTCAGTAAGCAGCAATATGGCTCAGTGACTATCTAGCTTGATGACCAATTTTTCAGTGTATCCTACATTTTCCTTTTTCCTGTTCTCCTCAGCATATCTGCCCCATACTGAGTCCCTAAGAAATATCACTCATTATAAAACCCCTCCTTTGAGGGCCTGTTGTGACAACCCTTTGAACTCTTATGCTGGGAGAGCACAATGCACAGGCCACAGAATTACAGGCAGTTAAATTGCCTCATTAAGAGACTATTATTAGGTCCTATTTGGTCTTTTCCTATCAAGCACTTTTGAATACTTTATCTAAGCTAGTTTTATGTCACAGGATCCCCCCCTGTTTTCCCTGAGAGATTTTCCTTTACTCTTTCCTCTTCATGTCTGTGTCCTCATGAGGGCTGGATCCAGCTGTGATGTGGAGAGGGCGCAGCATAACAGCCATTCCCTTGCCACAGGGTACCCAAGAAGGGCTGTCTGAGAAGGACACTCTTATTTCTGCACCAGAACTTGCAGTATCTGCATATCCCAGAAAACAGCTTTGCCCTTACAGTGGAAATTGTTTGGGTTTTTGGGGTTTTTTTTTAACTTTAAAATCCCACAAAGGTGTGTATGTCCCCCAGTGTGTTTAGTTTGGTTTAGCACTGCACCTCCAGCTAGGAAATGTAGGATCTCCATAATTCTACTCCTTTGTCCTTTGCTACAGGGATTTACCCCACTGAGGTCTTTCAGGCTGTACATTTCCTGTCCTGACTATAGCACATCTCTTTTTTACAGAGTCCCAGCTACGCAGACTTCCTAGGCACAGCATGCTAACACTTAACTCGTATTCTGACATCTCTTGCTTCCTAATCATCTTTGGTCACAGTTCAGAATTGCCCCGTAGTTTCAAGAGCCTTTGCCATTATATGCCTGTCTTTTTCTGACCCTAGGCTCTTCCTTGGCCCTTACTTATGGCCTTCTGCAGCTGGCAGTGCCATACATGCACCTGCTGCTTCATCCATTGGTGTGTCCTTTGCTATCTATCGTCTCCTGTGTGATGATCTGCCTTTTAACGTCACTTTAACCTGTAGGAGAGCAGCTTACCCCAGACCAGGAATCTTGTGTGCTTCTGACCACTTTCTAATTAGGAAGACTTTCTTTTACAACTTCCCGTGCTCCCTGCAGTGTGCCCTGCAGTGCCGCTTATCATCTCTCCACTGTGGCCAAGATCTATGCAGGCTTGCCCTCGCCGAGGGAGCTGCCAGCTGTGCTGCTAGGAAAGGTGCCTCAGCTGCTGGTGTTGGGGTAGGTTACGGGGGGTGTTTTACACGTGAGATAACATGGGGGTTTCATTTCCCCCTGGTGCTGTGTTTCTCACAGCACATTGAAATTGTACTGCCTGAATTCGGTTCTGCTGCTTCCCTCCAGCCAAAGAGCCATGTTCGATCCCTGGTCAGCTCGAAAAATCATGCTTTTGTGCTGTATGCTGAAACACACGCAGTAACCAATGACCATGATAAGAATCAGATCCTCAGCCAGGGTGAATTGCTTCAGCTTCAGTGAAGTTAATCCATTTTCTTCCAGCTGAGATTCAGGGAGCATGGATTAACTATACTGTCTGGAGTCAGTCTTGATTACAAATCCAGGCATAATGAAGGATGTGGCTCCACTGACCCCGTTGTTCTTCAACGTCTCGAGCTTCTCCTCCGCATGGTGGGGCTCGGTGGCTCCTGTCCCCTGCCTTCCTGTGGTGCGTAGGAGAAAAACCCAGCTGCTCATTCACAACGAGGACGAGCGATGCGAGGGGAAAGGACTCTCTGTTCCTGTGCTGAGATGCACGGCAAGGCAGCCTGGGTCCACGGGGACTCTCTGATTGATGTGACAGGGAGGGAGTGACAAGCCCGCTGATGTGCTAACAGCATTTTACTCCAGCAGTTCTTGCCAAAAAAATAAAACACCTCAGGGCATAAATGTCCAGGACCTGAGAGTCGCCACCTGATGTGAGTTATGAAGCCCTGCCTTTCTCCAGGAAGATGAGCGTGATATCTCTTGACACGTTAGGCTCAGGGTGCTCTGCACTCTGTTTTAATGCAGCGTCGGCTTGGCCTGTCTCTGAAGGGCTGCCACCCCGTGATTTGTAATTCAGTCTTAACTGCAGATCAGGAGATGAAGGGCATGCATGTGAGCCTGCATATGTATAAATACAGCATGAAGTAGCAGGGATTGGGGTTTTCCTCAGGAAATCTTAATTTTCCTTTTCAGTCTTATCGAAAAAGCATTTTACTTGGACTGGGGGGGTCACACTGGATTTTGACGGCAGGCTGCAAAAGCTGGAGGAAAGCCGGACCATTTACCCAGCTGTAGGAGCAGTATAAAGTGTTTGATACCCAGTTCCTTGTGATGTACAGCACCCTCCTCCAGCATCAGCCCACACCACCAGGGCTCATGGTGTGAAGGGACAAGGTCTCCTCTTTCCATACCTAGCCACTGGACCCTACAGTTTCCTGTCATCAAATTTTCCAGGTTCTTCTGACTTTTCCTTATCATTGCCATGGTTAAACATCTTTTCCTGAATGGTGAGACAGTCTTCCCCCATCTTTGGTAGAGTCTTATCTTATCTTTTCTGGCATCTTTTTCCCCCGTTATTGCTTGTGACGGCAAAGGTCTTTGGGCAGCTGGGTTATGAAGCGCATTGAAGAATCTATGGGGCTTATTTTTAAGCCAAGGCGCTACTTCCCTGCCCTGGTTGACAACATGATGGTGCAAGGGCAAGTGCAAGCTGTGGGAAAGCAATAATACTTAATGTCCTCATTGCTGCTGAGGACTCTGTCGCATGAGGGCCAAGTGACAAAAATGTTTGTTTTCCTCCTTCTCCGCGTGTCAGTGCAAAGTGGGACAACCGCAGCCGGAAAGACTGGCAGTAGCCTAGTTCAGAGTATCTCGGTCTGGTAACTAAGACCTTCTCTTTGGGAGTGGAAACGATGTGGGTTCAAACTCCTCCTGCGCTGGGGGCTGACACTATGTCTGCGCCGAGAGGATGCTGTCACTGCCAGGGAAGGAGGGCGACTGGCTGCTCCTGCTGTGACACTTCGGTGCATCCAGGCTCTCCTTCCTGTCCTGTTTATGAGACGAGCTTACAAATAAAAACTGGAAG
>NW_008824032.1:6253630-6261207 GCF_000699105.1 Pygoscelis adeliae | reverse complement strand
TCTTTCCCTGCCTTAGTCTCACTTAATGTGAAATTATTTGACAAATTCAGCTTGAATTTGCTGATCATTTTGGTGTCCCAGAAAGTGCAGCTCACAGGAAATAAATGATTCAGCAGAAACACAGAAAAAAAATTCACCTGCCTCACTGCTGTCACATTTGCTTTACTCAGCTCCTGATGTATCAGTAGCAAACTCTTCTTGTCTGTGACAAGCTTAGACATAACACAAAAGCTGCCATCTGCCTTAGGAGTCCTGAGGTAATTTTCTTTGGGTTTTCCCTAATTCCACGAAAGTCAGAAGAGGGATTCTTCCTCATCTCATTGGGCTACAGATTAGCCTCCTTGCCTATCAAGACACCCCCAAAATCTCTTGGATGAACTTTCCATCAGTTGGGCTGAAGACATAGTAGAGGGGTCTTTCTGTTAATATATACATAATCTATACATTTTCTTCTTTGAAAACAGGAATGGTAGGCTCTAGAGAAAAAGATCCAGTCCTAATTGCTCCAGTGACCTTTCCCTTGCTGTCCACTGACTATTTCTTGTGTCCAGTCTGACTTCAAACGCTGCAAGCAGGGGGCTTCCATCACTTTTTGTGGAAATTATTCCACTGCCTAATAAAACCCATTTTCTCCCAGGTTATGCTGAAATGGTATTTTCATTAATTTCATGTCAACGCATTTGCTTATGACCATCTGCTTGCTGTCCTTTTTATACTCTAAACCATTGCATTGTTCGTGTTTCCATCTTCGAGGCTTGTTTAAGCCTATAATCCTCTCCTGAAATTATTGCTTGATTAAATTATAGAGAATGACTTTTTAAAAAAATTTTCTCTCTCTTACTTCTTAATAATTTTTGTTGTCCTTTGATGAATTTCTCTTTAATGCTGTCAATCTCTCCCTGGCTTTCAGCATCCAAACCACAATGTGGTGTTCAAAATACAATACAATGTTCTAGTTGTGCCAGAAAATTGTACAAGGAAATAATTATTTCCCCAGATCAAGACATAAGTCCGCAAACTCTGCCTTTTGTCCTGCTTGGCCTCTGTACTTTGTCACGTCTTCCTCTTAAAGTATCAACTATTTGTCCCATTAGGAAGGCTTGAAGGCCCCTGTGCATACTCTGTAAATGCCACTGTCACAAAAAAAGGGCAGACATCAGTTATCATATCAGGCTATAAAAAATAGGCACGTAACATGGGAGGCCATGGTCTGCTCTGTGGTGGTAGAGCCTTGCTGAAGCATTGCAGCCAGTGTTGCATGCTGCATGCAAAGAAACATGCAGGCTATTTGTTGGGGACAGCAGAGAAGAGGAATAAAAACAATCTGAGGTCTAGAGAACACAACCTGTGAGGGAAGACTGAAAGATTTGTGGTTATTTCGGCTAAAGAAGAGAAGACTGGGTCTAGAGGGAAGCAGTAGGAAAACTTAAGTGTTCAAATATATAGGAAATTGCTACTAAGAGAAAGGGAATAAACTAGTCTTCTTTTCCACTGAGGGTATGACAAGGAGTATTGAGCTTAAAATGCAGTAAAGGAGACTTAGGCTAAACACTATGACAGGTTTTTAGGCTAAAGAAAATGTATGTGAGGTCAGGAATAGATGGCCTAGGGCGACTGCAGGAACTGCCGGCACTGAGGTTTTTCAGAACAGGTAGGACAGTCATCTGTTAGGGAAGGTTTATACAAATACTGACTCTGCTCTGGGGCAGGGGATGGACTTGATGAGCTGTATTTTCTATGGTCCTGAGGGCAGAAAATGAGTACGGATTGGTGACCTTTTCACAGTGCTCCCTCCTTTTAGGTAGATGCTGTGTGTGTGTGTGTGAGTATGTGTGGATGCTATGAGAGAAGCTGACAGGTAACACCCAGAGAATGTTGGTTTTATCCCTTTTCCAACAAACAATTGCGTTATCCTGGCTTTATTTTAACCTTAGGTTAACAGGGGAGAAGTGATAAGGGAGAATAAGCTGAGCTCCACAGGCTAAAGTTTGTACCACTTGTTCAGCACATCTGATGATAACTTCTTCCTGCACTGCACCTGAAATTAGGTTTAGGATTATTCCAGAACAGTAGGTACTGGATCTGTTGGGCTGACCTTTGAATAGAGATGGAGAGAGAAGCTCACTGCTCAGCCCTCAGCTCAGCTTACTCAGCCCCAGAGCCAATGCTTCAGCATTTGCACTATCCTTCTCATTATTTACTGACGTGGGATGTGTCCTGCTTGCCCTGTCTTTTCCAGCCCAGTAACACGCCTCCCTGGTACACCCTCACTCCTTGGCTCTGAGTGAACATCCTTTAGTGCAAACAAAGAGCGTGTTGGAGCTGAAAGGAGACACAGGGCCAAGGGGGTTAGGTAAGGTGCCAAAAGTGTGTTAAAAAAAGCAAGTGTCAATCCACAAGGACAGTCAAGAATCGCAATGAGCTAGACCAGCAATGAGGACCCAGATATCCTGAAGGGTATCCTGACTCTACCCTTTCATAATGTCCACACCTCTTGGGCCTGGATTTGATTCAGAGCGTAAGTGAGCTCCTGGGTTTGGGATGAGTGTGGGTGGTTTAGGGGCTTTCTGCACCTACTGGGAGAGCTGTGCCCAGGGGTGAGCCAGGGCTCTTTCTGTTTTCTCACGAATGACATGGAGAATGGTTGCTCACTGGTGTGAGAAGCAAGGGGTACTGAACTAAACTAGCAGCTGAAACAGAGCCATTAAAAGGACGTGGTTCTTCAAACGTGGTTCAGGTGTGGAGATCTTTGCTGCAGATGTTGTAGATGCTATATGCTTGCTTTACATGGGCTTCAGAGGGATCTGGACTAGTTTAGGAAAGGGGAACCTACTGAGGGTTATAAAGATGTCATCAATGGCTCAGGAAATCCCAGCTGCAGTCTGCTGGAGGGTATTGTCAGGGTTTTCTGGATGTTCCAGATATACATTTTATATTTGGTCTTTTAAGAACAAGCAGTCTCCAAGTAATTTCTTCCAGTCACTGCTGGAGAGACCCCTGGCTAGATGGACCTTTGATGTAACGCAGGATAGCTGACCTTATGTTCTTACGTCAACCTGATCTGTAATTATTACATCAGAAATGCTGGCATGATCTGATGCTTAGCGTAAAAGTTGACACTGTTGGGTTTACCTAGGTGAAAGCTTCAGTTGGGATTTCTAAACAGGGACTGCAAAAGTCTGCTCCCAATATAAAATCCTGTATGTAAAATGCATTAAAATTCTGAGTCAGAAGTCAGCTAGTCTTTGATGATTTTCATTGTTTCAGCCGTTACAGGCAGCAGTTTATAAAAGGGGTCTTCACATGGCATTGTAAATCCCATAGTGAGCTATTGCAAGAGTATAGGAAAAAATATGTTAATTCATAGTAGTAAATTCAGGATCACACAACAAGCACATGCTTCCTTCTTGAGGCTGCCAGTTGTACATGTAGCTGCAAATGACTCACTCTGAGCCATTTTGCACCGTGCATTGTTTCCTCCCTCGCCTGATAGTGTCATTAGAGACCTTTGCACTTGCTAGTGACGGTCAGGTGTGAACAGAACTGACAGAAGACTTGGGTTGTGCCTGACCCTCTTCTGAAGTGTGGTCAGACAAAATCCAGCCCAAATATATCATTGTTCATATCTATAGGGCAGTTTAATCTGCTCTTGAACTCTAAAAAGTGCCTTAAAGCACTATATAAAAATCTCTAGCTCTCTTAAAATTTGAGCCTGACACTTGAAAACTGACTTTTTGTTAACACATAAGGCAAATGCTCTGTAAATCCTGATGCTCCCCACAAAGTCACGTGGCTGTAGAAAGTGGGCAGGACTTGTCTTCATAGGAGGAGTGTCTTCAGATTGGGCTTTGCCCTCTTTGGGAAGGGACTTTTTGTATGCAGCTTTGTTATCTCAGGTAAATAGCTATTGCCATGCTGTTTGTCAGAAGCTGAGAATCAAGCTGTCACCTTCCTGATCTCCTCAGCTCTCCCCCTTCAAGTCAAGGCTGGCAAAGGAGGTGAGCTAAACTGCTCCCACATAGCAGTTTTGCATCAGTTGGGTCCATGCTGTGCAATAATGCTACAGATTGAGGCTTTTCTTTCTCTACTACCCATAGGAATTTCATTATTTATTTCATTTTTATTTGCTATTATTTATCTTTTTCTTTGTATTTGATCTCCTGTACTTTATAAATACACATAGTCAAAAGTTAGGTTAGGGCACAGATTTATGATGTGTGATCCCTAAGGCATGCTCCTGTAGACAAAGCCATTTTGCTGTTAGTCTTGCATACAGCAGTTCTGGGAACTGAAGGGGCATGCACGTGCTTCTTAGCTGATCTGATTGCTTGCTGTTCTGCAGGAAAAGTGGATAGCTGTAATAACCTGCTTATTGTGCTAGAAGATCAAGGATGTCTGAGGGTGATGGAGGTTTCCGGAGTGATTTTCTGTAGTGGCCAATGTCGCAATATGGCTAAGGACATCTGATTACCAAATATATTTCCTTTGTTTGTGGTGTGACACTAGCTACCTTTAGTTTTTTTGTAAAGAATGCATAAAAGTCTCTGACGTAATTGAGGTGGCTGACTGAAAGGGGCATCTGCGTGTGCCTGCATGTGTTGTGCTCCGAAACCTTGTTCTCCCTGAACCCTACAGGCAACACAGGTTCCCAAAATAGTTCTCAAATTCACAAGTCAATGACTTTAAAAATCACTGTGTACCAAGTTTAAGATCAGACTGAAATCTGGGCATCTCAATAGGTATGTTCTCTTCATGTCCTCAGTATTTCTACTCCCCTGAAACAGTAAGACTTACATGAAAAATTTTGTCCATTTGTAACAATTTCTGCAGAAGATCTCAAAGGATTTTAAGAATGTGAATGAAATCGCCCAGGTTTCCTGTGACTTGTGTACATTTCATGGATGAGACACGCTTCGCCCTATATCCCACAGCAAGTCAATGGGCAGAGCAATGTCTAGCAAGGCTGCATATCACTCTTCCACCTCTACAGCTATACATAACCTTTAGACAATGTTTTGGAACATCTCTATTTTTGTTCACTTTTCCTCAACGCTAAATCTGAGCATTTTCTCCAGCTTTCTGGAAGGAAGACTCCATTTCCAAGGGGATTTCTCAGAACTGCACAGGCCCCTATCAAACTTGGATAGGTTTCTGAATGCACCAAATCTAAGCTGCTCTAAACAAGGCTGGGACCTGGGGTCTGTTTTTCTGCTTAATATAAGCTTCTTTTAAAGAGCAGGAAAATAAAGCCTGGAAAAAGATAAGCAGGAACGTCTGATTCACAGCTTCTTTGGAGAATACGCACTTATTCAATTCTGTTCTTGTGCTTTCTTGTAACACCCCAGGAACCAGGCTGCTTTCATAAGCACTTGCTTATATCCCACCAGCACTCATGTCCCATCAGGTAGAGAGCGAGTTTGATCTTCCGGACTGATAAGGAATGAGAGCTACTAGCAAAGGTAGAGAAGAAGCTCCTTCAAATCATAATCTGAGCCACTATCTCTTACCCGTATTTAGAAATCTTGTTTTGTCCCTGATTTCCTGGAATATCCTGCTGCAGTTTCCTGAACCCTACCATTCAAGATTTTTCATGGCAACGTTTGCTGTGGGACAGAAAAGGAGATACATGGGGGGAGATAGGGGTGCAACTGCTAAATGATCTGAGTTTTCAGCTAAGGAAGAAAGGAGCTGGACTGATGCTTGCTGTAGAAATGAAGGGAATAATAGTGAAGAGTACAGTTTGAAAATTAGGAAAGTGTTCCTATGGATGAGATCCCAGAGGCTGGAGAACAACCTTCCCAGGAAAGGGGTAGCAAAATAAGCCCTTGGGCTTGTGTTTCACAGCAGGTGAGCAGTTCAGACACTGGAAGGACCTGTAACCAGTGGAAAGTGGGGAAGGAGTGGGCACTGCTATATGGCTTTTGCAGACTTTCCTCACATAGCTGTATTACCAGGAAACTCTAGACTGCAGAGGATAAGCAGTGACAGTGGCTAGATGAATTGACATGTCTGCTGGTACCTGCCTATGCAAAAATGACATCTATTAAGCAATTGCACCAGTCTAGGAAAAACGCTGCTAAATCCTATCACGTGCTGTGGGCACAACCACTGCTATGTGTTATTGAGATGCCTCCCACAGTACAAATTTAATGAGGAGAGCTCATGCCTCTGAATGCCTTTGTATACAGATGCAGAACAAGTCATCCCAGATAAAAGGTATCCCAGGTTAAGGTGTCATCTTTACAGCATGACAGCACAGTACCTGCCCAAGGACATACTTTTACCCCACAGCCAAGTGAGGTAGTTTATTTGACAAAGTAAATGGGATAAGTGACTCCACATGCAACATGGAGAAAGAATGTACACGCGGCACCATCACACCAGAGCTGCTGATGTTCGCAGGGTCACACCATAGCTTGTTCTGGGTTAACTTCTCTGTGTGCTGGTATTCACAGATACCTGGGGTAGGACTGTTCAGTGTGGGTGATTAGAAGCATATGGAAAAGCTACAGAAATGGAGAAAAAAAAAGTGTCTTTATAAACCATGAAGCTGTCTCTGAAGAGAGGGGACCAGGGAGTTATATGGGGACAGCACTGAGTGAAACCACTGTTGTCTTGGAAACTCAAAGAGAAAAATTAGCATACAGAAGGATTTTATTTTTCAGAGGCAATGTACACACACGCACACACACACACGGTAGGTAGGTAGATAGGTAGGTAGGTAGGTAGGTAGGTAGATAGATAGATATAGATAGATAGATAGATAGATAGATATTCATGCTTCTCTACTTCTTTGCTGATGAGTCTTGCCCAAAGCCAGCCAATGTAAGAATTCATTATGTCTGATTTTAAAAGTGAGAATAGGAACGAACCCCTATAGTTTCTCTTCAGTATAATGAGAACTGATCTTGTGTTAGCAATTCAGAGAAACAGCTGTTACATATATGGATGAATTAAAGAACAAACATGGATGAATTAAAGATAGAGATAACTTAACAGCTTAACTTTCTGAACCTCCCCAGAGAAGAAAAGGAAGGAGACCTACCTTGGATTATGGAGATGGGGGGCTGTGGGCATAGCTTAAAGGCTTCCTTATGCATCACACTGAAGTCTGAAACAGCCAGGAAGACTCTCTTCCCTCAGGTCACTGCGATCACAGGGACAATGGACATTAGTGACGGAGAACCCTTGTGACCATAACTATCCCTACAGAGTGCTTCCTGGCCAGTGAAGCAATTTTCCCTGTGCAGGAGGTAGAATGGCAGGAGGGACTTACAGAAGACTCGGTGACAGTGTGCATACACCTGAGCATGCACAAAATGAGGGACACCACTCAACTTCTTTGGCTGAAGGCAGCTCAAGCTCAGATACCTCCTGTCCTCCTCTTGTACAGTTGAAATCATAGAATCATAGAATCATTAAGGTTGGAAGAGACCTCTAAGATCATTGAGTCCAACCGTCAACCCAACACCACCATGCCCACTAAACCATGTCCCTAAGCGCCTCATCTACACGTCTTTTAAATACCTCCAGGGATGGTGACTCAACCACTTCCCTGGGCAGCCTCTTGCAATGTT
>NW_008824032.1:6252658-6253002 GCF_000699105.1 Pygoscelis adeliae | reverse complement strand
CCTTGTTGAACCTCATACAGTTGGCCTGGGCCCATCGATCCAGCCTGTCCAGGTCCCTCTGCAGAGCCTTCCTACCCTCGAGCAGATCAACACTGCCGCCCAGCTTGGTGTCATCTACAAACTTACTGAGGGAGCACTCGATCCCCTCATCCAGATCGTTGATAAAGAGATTGAACAAGACTGGCCCCAAAACTGAGCCCTGGGGAACCCCGCTCGTGACTGGCCGCCAACTGGATTGAACTCCATTCACCACAACTCTCTGGGCCCGGCCGTCCAGCCAGTTTTTGAGCCAGCGCAGAGTGCACCTGTCTAAGCTGTGAGCCACCAGCTTCTCTAGGAGAATG
>NW_008824032.1:6236336-6252320 GCF_000699105.1 Pygoscelis adeliae | reverse complement strand
GCTTGGTGAGCTCCTCCGCCAGCTCTCTCAGCACCCTTGGGTGGATCCCATCCGGCCCCATAGACTTGTGAGGTGTTATCTCACAAGACTCATGAGGTGATATCAAGAAGAAGCAGTAGAAGATTTGGTCCCTCAGCTCAGGTTTATGAGTGTCTAAACCAGCCTGCCAGAGACAGGCACTTGTAGTGCGAGGAGGAAGAGATATTGTCCAAGGGACGAGACTGCTATCTTTTCTGGTTCTGTGGTTTATTGAACAGGTGGAAAAAACATGCTGGACTCTCCCTTCTGAGGAAAAATAGGTGCCCATTTTGTCTCCCCTTGCCAGAATCTCAGGGAAATAGATTTGTAATTTCCCTCTTGCCTTGCTGTGCACTGGTTTGGGAAGGCAGCCAGCAGCACAGATCCAGGCTCTGGCATATGCATACACTATAGCATGGGCAATGAACTCCTTTCAGATAGATTTATTTCATTGCTTCCCATGCCACCTCTCTTTGCCTACGGCAATACATTATCACAGCACCCATAACAACTAGCTCCTTTAGTCACTAGCCTGTATTTACTAGCCCTGTTCCTAATGGCCTGGAGTTCACTCCCCCATCCTAATGTTCCCACCTCTCCCAGTATCAGCAAGGAGCCACACTGTGGTTTTAAGTCTGAATTAAGTCTTTTGGTACCCTGCACTGCCCTCTGTGGGGGTCTGTATCTGCCTTGGTCTATACCACACTGGTCTGTTAGGACCTGGAAACTCATGGTCTACAGTGATGGTCCACTGCAACTCCAGTGCTTGGCATGCCACTCAGCTGTGATCTCCTGTGTGGATCCACAGGAACCTCTTGTTGTCTTTTTAGAGATGCAGCTTTCTCAAACTGCAGTCCTTTCACAGCTAGCTGGTTGAAACAACTTCCAGCATTACATTCCCTTCTACTCTCCATGCTCGAGGTTGTGGTTTGTTTTCCCCGAGTGGTCTGGGCCTGGGAGATGACAGACACGGGCAGTGTGAGATCAGGTAGCCTGTTATCGGAAGGGAATATGCAGCCCACTTGGAGTCTAATCTACCCTCAGAAAATAACTTGGTGGAGACAATACAGTTGATAGTAAGGAGCACATACATTGGTGTCATGAGTACTACAGTCCTTGTGGCTAAGCCTCCTCTGGCGCCTCCCACCAGGAGATGTGAACGGAGACCGCCACACTATTAATTTAGAACAGCAGCATCCAGCTCCCCCTAAACCACTGCTGATATCTTTCTGACAGTCTCCTTATCTTGCGAGAAAGGCGCTGATAAAAGCCACATTAAAGCACTCTGTCATCAAACAGAACTATCTTGCCACTGTAAGTCAAAGCCACTGATTTACTTGTGATGGTTTATGAAGGAGTATCAGCTGCCACACACATGACCTCAATGAGGAGTGTCTGTAATACCACTTGGGGCATGGCTAGCCCCTTTCAGGAAAGGGTGCCTAAATATTTCTTCTGTGCCTCACGTGGGGGAAACCAAGGTGATGTTGCCCTTATGCATCCCATCAGTTAGGTAGCAGGGTTGACTCTCCAAACCACTGTTCCTTCGCTGTAGCTGCTGCCTCTTGAACAGCTTAAGTAGCAGCCCTCCACTGCTCACTGCAGGGTTGAGTATGTGTAAATTAAGCAACAAATTTCATAGCTTAACTAAAACTGCACTTGGGCCACGCTCTCTTCCAGTGTAAAACTGAGACAGAGCCATTGGCCCCGTGGTACTAAGTTGGCTTACGCTGTTAAGTGTCTGGTCTGTGCCTTCTGCCGGATTCATGTTAGCAACCAGATCTTGCAAGCTCTACCCTGGGAAGAGGGAGCTGCAGGGCAAGGACAGAGGAAAAACCCCAAGAGAAAACCAGAAGAAAGCAGAGCTGGGGGTTGACACACGATTTCTGCTGTGCGATAGGGTTACTGAGTTTCCCATGATATCCTCCCTCGGGGTTGCTGGCTGTGACCAGGTGAGTCAGAGTATTATTATTTCATACCCTGTGCTTTACCTTGGATCGGCAAAGTGCTCAGCCCAGGCGCTCTTGTGTAAGACAATTTGCTTGTCTGAGAATCATTTCTTACATGACCTCCCTTCCGGGTGCACTAGGGGAAGGAGGGGCTCTTGCTTCAACTAAGACAAATCCCAACTCTACTCATCTTCACAGAGCACCCCTGGGGACTGCAGCTGGTCAGGGTTCCTGGAAACCTGCTTTGTATCGCTCTTTGCACGTGATGGTTAGAGCCTATGTTCCAGATGTGAGCTTTGTGTAGGTGACAAAAGAAGGTCTCCTTTGTAAATCTAATGGCATCCATTATCCAGCCTGCATATTTCCAGAATTCAGAGATGGATCTTTGTGCACCAAGAAACAAAGAGCTATGCTTTCTTCCTGTATGGGCTTTTTTCTGTTTTGTACCTTTTTATCCCCGACTATTTTATATCAAGGGCTATTCATCATAAAGACTATAAAATGAATCCTCACAGGAGATGGGGAAATGTCTTGGCATCAACAGTTTCGTAATGGGTTAGACAGCCTTTTCATGTGGAGTTTGCCGATATGAATCCAGCCCACACCAGCAGGGACTGCGAATTTCTATCATGTGCTGACTGGCTGTCAGCCGATAGGAAATGAACTTAGTCCCAGTCCAGTTCCTACTTGATCAGTGAACATCAGAAATACCACCACTGCTGGAAACTGTCTCCCTCTTTCATTGGCAAGCCTGGCAGAGAGGCTAGAAAGTGAGCAAGCTGCAAGCTACTCTCTCATCTCTGGGGATAAAATCTGAGACATATTAGCATCAGGAGCTGTAAGAAAAAAGCTTACTCAAGCATTGCTAGTACTTAACCTGTTCTGTGTTGAGTCTTGTTGCTGTTAATTTGAAACTTTTCACCAGCCTCATATTTAACACAAGCATAAAAGAGATTCTCAGGAAGAAAGAGAAAAATTGCAGGTGGTGTCTCAATTGGAAAGGCACTAAATGAGTAGTCTAGGCAGAGTTTTAACAGGTGAATGAGCTTTCACAGAAGAGCTTGAAGATGTCACAAGTGCAAGAGTTTTGCATTCTGAAGCTGTGCCAGGGTGAGGCAGAACTGCTCAGATGTCACAGCCAGGCCTGCTTGGGAATTTTTCAGCTGCGTTGATTTTATAAAAAAAAATGCCAGCTTGCTAAACCCAAAATTTCTCAGTAGTTCTGATTAAAATTCGGTTAGGAAGGATTTTTCCAGATTAATGATTGAATTCCTACCCAATGTGATTTTCTGTCTTGCCCTAAATGGAGGCCACTAGCCAAAAGCCTTCTGGTGCTAGGCACAACTTCACATCAAAGAAATGCACACAAGGAGCTGCAGTGGAAAAGGAGAAAAGAGCTAGATGAGAGTGTTGACACTGTGCCACCCCACTGGCACAAAGACAGTTTGCTTCTCTCTTCACACCGGCACTGTTGCAATGGCTCATCTTTCATCTGCATTTTCCCACCACATCCCAGCCTACAGGAACAGGTATGGAAGATCCCTCCAAAGTTTCTTTCTGCATTATTTTAACTTTTGGGTTGGAAACTCTTCAAAACAAGACCAAATAAAACTTGTCTCCATGTAAACACACAGCATGTATGGAAGTGTGTGCATGTGTATGCATGACTGTGCAAAAGCGCGTGTGCACCACATGCCACTGAGGTTCTGCTCTGAACGCTATGAGCAGAGGATGCTTTCACCTGTGGTTTTGGTACCTGCTCAGGGCTTTTTTTTTCCAAAGAATTTCTCATTGGATTCATCGCTTTGACAACTGGAAATGACAGGAAAGGTGATAGCTGGAGTCATTTGCCACCAGTTTGAGATTGCATTTATGTAGCGTAATGCTTCAGAGTGCCAGTAAGCATTGCTGCGTCAGTCCTATGGCTGAGGGAGCTGAGGCACAAAGTCTTGTCCACAGCCATCAGAGACAGTAGCAGAACCAGGACCAGGATTCACATCTCCTGGTACCTTGTTACCTGCGCTAACTGCTCAAATGCTGCTTACTCACTGTGCTTACAGCCACATAACCTGCTTTCAACATTCTCGTTGATCTGAGCTCTCCCCTCAGCTATGCCTTTCAAGCTGTAGAAGCTGTAATGAATATGTATCAACATTTCAAAGCCGTAGATCCTGTGGTGGAGAAACAGAAAGGGGACGGGAGAGACAGACACACATACGATCTAATTAATTTTTAAATGTCTGTAATTCATCCAAGAGCATTATCAATAATTACTAGAAGAAAGCAATAACTTACATCACAAAAAATCAGTGCTTTGGCAAAAAGCTGGCAGCAGACCTTACAGATATCTTGCACATGCAAAACCTTTCTTGAGCATGCTAATCAGCTGGGGGTGTGGGGGGGAAGGAGACCTTGCTGTCTGTTCACAGCTCCAGCAGCTTCGCCAGGGAACCCTGCTGTTCTGTCAGCGCTGTGCTTGCATCAGGCACTCTGTAGTCTCCTGCAGACAAACTCAGTGGGTGCGTGCTAGATCTCGTCCCTGGCAGGAGGTATGGGTTTTCAGAGGAGCTTTATGGGAGCTGGATGCCTTATTTTCTTAAGCCTCCTTTGAAAGATCAAGCCTGGATGCTCATTGAGTACCCTTTTGGGGGGGTACTCAAGCCCCCCCCTCTTGGGGGCTTACCACTGCCTCCTCTCAGCTGTGGGCATAGCTGTCCTATGCTCATGGCAGGGCAATGGGCATCTCCGATAATCTCTGTTGCGCCATGTTTAAGATCATTCCTCTTAAAGCTGTGACTAGGAGATAAGTGGTAGCCTGGGACTTGGCAGTGGAAGTGGATCCAGAACTGCATCCAGTTGCAGTCTCCAGCAGCTACCTCCCACCTGCAGACCAGAACCCCCACCATTGACAAAACCAAGGTAGGCAAGACAGATGGGGGAAACAGAGAGGGGCACTCAGAGAAGGGAGGCTGCTTGTGTTAAAACTTGAGTATTTTTTTCACCTGAAGCCACTCCTGGCTGCCCAGTTTCTGGACATGAAGCTACCAGAGCTGTGGCATTCAGATCCATTCCCATCTGTCCCTGTCCTGGTTTTGGCTGGGATAGAGTTAATTTTCTTCCTAGTAGCTGGTACAGTGCTGGGTTTTGGATTTAGTATGAGAATAGCATTGGTAACACACTGATGTTGTAGTTGTTGCTAAGCAGTGCTTACACTAGTCAAGGACTTTTCAGCTTCCCCTGCCCTGCCAGTGAGAAGCTGGGAGGGGGCACAGCCAGGACAGTTGACCCAAACTGGCCAAGGGACATTCCATACCATATGACATGCTCAGTACATAAACTGGGAGGAGTTGGCCGGGGGGCGGTGACCGCTGCTCGGGAACTGGCTGGGCATCATTGGCGGGTGGTGAGCAATTGCGTTGTGCATCACTTATTTTGTATATTCTTTTATCATTATTATTATTATCATTATTATTTTCCCTTCTTTTTCTGTCCTATTAAACTGTCTTTATCTCAACTCACAAATTTTACTTTTTTTCCCCCCAATTCTCTCCCCCATCCCACTGTGGGGGGAGTGAGTGAATGGCTGTGTGGTATTTAGCTGCCTGCCGGGTTAAACCACGACAGTCCCATTTTCATGGGCTGCCAAAACTTGCTTTGAATGTACGGCCTCAGCAGGACTGGAGATGAGGTGTGGGGATGCTGTGTCATTTTGCAGACCTTTGCATTAGTCCATGGAGGATGAGTGATCTTTCTCCTCCTTGATAGCATAACCTCCATGATAGCATAACCCATGTGATGCACCCCTGACTTTGGGACAGTGGCAGCTGGGGGATGTGACCTCTGCTGCTGCCACACGCCACCAGTCAGGCTGCTTTCCTGACTGCTTTTCCCTGGGCTTACCAGCACCTGGGAGCAGAGACGCTGGCACAAGTGCCGCGGGGCATCCCTGCTGTCGTGTCAGACCTCAGGCAGAAACACAGCTGGGGCCACAATGTCCTAAACCCAGTGGTTAGGTCTGCTGGGGCTCATCAGTCTGAGACTTCAGCCTCCTCCACAGCTAAGGCTGACCAAAATCTCATCACAGCACAGACAGTCACAGCGTTTGGGTCACCCCCGGTACAGTCCTCTGTGCTGGGCTACAAGTGAGGAACATTTGGCAGTTTCAGGTAATATAATGGCAGCTGCTGACTCTGTGGTGTGTGTCTCATAAAACTGCCAAACACCTGTACTCTCCAGTTGGCATCTAGTTAATTAACGGATAAAATTCAAGAGATTAGATTTCTGCACAAAGACTTATATGCTTTAAACCCTGCAGGTGCACCTGGCACTTTTAATAGATATGGAGAAGGTACAGAGAAGTCCCTTTGGTCTGGAGCCACCTGCCCCAGTGGCCTGAGAGGGCAAGGACAGCCCATGGTCCATAGATGGACAAACAGCTTTCAAAGGATGCATAGAGAAGTTGGGATTCTTTTTTTCTGGATGCTGCTGTTGAAGTCTTTATCTGAACCCTTTCAGTGTGTTAGAAGACAGACTTCTTACACACTTGGCATGATTTCATATCTTTATATGCACCTCAGTGGCATGATAGACACATTTTATTTAATCTCATAAATCAAATGTTTGTAGTGGCCCTTGCTGTTTCCCATGTAATGCCTGATGCTCTGTGTCATAAATGGGCCATGTTGCACTGGCCTGTAACTGAAGAGTCCATATGCTATACAGACACTCTTTGTCTTAAGCTTTAGGGCATCAAAACAGGGGCATTTCCTCATTGACAAAGTGACCTTAGAGTAAATACACTCATATAGTTCAGATAAAAACATTATTCAGTCAGAAAATGGGAGTTTACCACAGTGAGGATTTTCAGCAGCAAAAGACTTCATTTTCTTTTAAAAAAAAGCAGAAAAGGCTGGGTCAAGTCCACCTCCCTCCAAGCCCACAACTTTAATTTCATCAGCTTTGTTCTACGTGTCTCCCCACACAGGAGCAGTATCTCATGGGAAACACAAATCACAGAATCACAGAATATCTCAGGTTGGAAGGGACCCATAAGGATGATCAAGTCCAACTCCCTGCTCCTCGCAGGACTACCTAAAGCTAAACCATATGACTAAGAATGTCATCTAGATGCTCCTTGAACTCTGACAGGCTTGGTGCCTTGACCACTTGCCTGGGCAGCCTGTTCCAGGGACCGACCACCCTCTCAGTGAAGAACCTTTTCCTAATGTCCAATCATCTGAACTGCCCCTGATGCAGCTTCATTCCATTTCCTCGTGTCCTACCGCTAGTCACCAGAGAGAGGAGATCAGTGCCTCCCCCTCCACTGCCCCCCTTGAGGCAGTTGTAGACTGCGATCAGGTCGCCCCTCAGCCTTCTCTTCTCCAAGCTGAACAAGCCAAGTGACCTCAGCTGCTCCTCGTAAGTCTTGCCCTCGAGACCTTTCACCATCTTGGTCACCCTCCTCTGGACATGCTCTGATAGTTTGATGTCCTTCTTAAACTGAAGCGCCCAAAACTGCACACAGTACTTGAGGTGGGGCTGCACCAGTGCAGTATAGAGTGGGACAATCACCTCCCTCAACCGGCTAGCTATGCTGTGCTTGATGCACCCCAGGACATGGTTGGCCCTTTTGGCTGCCAGGGCACACTTTTGACTCATATTCAACTTGCCATCAACCCAAATCCCCAGATCTCTTTCCGCAGGGCTGTTCTCCATCCTCTCATCCCCCAGTTTGTACCCACGCCCATCTTTTTCTCATTCCTTTCTCCCCCCTATCATTTGTATACTGTGTGCTGTGCTCTCTTTCCATCTCAGGAGATGAAATCATCTGCTGAAATATCCATGTTTCCTATGGAGCACAGAATCAGGGTGTATTCTGGGTCTGCTAGTGGGGTTTTTTTCCCCCTTTAAATCAGGTTTAGTTTAGCACTTCAGCACTTGATGAGCTCATGCCACAGCCTGATGTTTGTTGACGAGAGCACCTAGTCCCGTGATGTCATGGCTGCGCTGGGCAACAGCAGGTGACATCACACTGGGGGCAAGTCTGTCTCCTAGAACAGGGCATTGAAAGTGCCCAGTTCTTTGCAGATGTGCAGCTGCTTGGACAGACTGGATGTGAAGGTCTACCCGGATGCACTGGACAGGAAAATGGAAATCAAGGGTTTGTTATTCCAGCCCTCCCTAAGTTGTGGCTCCAGTACCACAATAAAAGCAGTGAAATGCTGCGTGGAAATTGGTTAGATTTAGCACTCTCCTACTTGGTTATTACAGCACAGTGAGAAAGCCAGGCCAGAGCTGTGCTTTGTAAGCCTAGTGAATAATGATCTGAGCTATAGATTAGCCAGTAAATGAATACTCAGCTGGTATATCATGATGCTGTCATTCCTGAATCCATTCCACACAGTAGTATATGTAAAGTTATAATACTGTCTGCATAATCAGTGGGTGGTGTTGCTATTTTTTCCCTTAAGCATATGATGGACAAACAGCTTCTCCACTTTACATTTAAACCACTTCCATCATTTCTATTCATCTGTGCAGGATAAAGGGAAAGATGTGTAGGTGATGAAATTGCCCTCCATTTTTATCTGTGGTTTTTTTAACTGACAAAGGAGAGACAACAGATGAGGTGTGTGTTGACACAGAGGTGGGTGGAAAACATAACTTGTGTCTCCAGAAGCAAACCCTAAAAGCCAGCTTGACTGTTTGGGGAGTAGGGCTAGGGGCAGTCTTTGTGATAAGATATTGGTATTCTTGCCTTCTTAAAGCTTTCTATCTAGCTTTGCAATCTTTCAGCTATTTTTCTGTGGGTTTCTTAAAAAACAAAAACAAACTAAGATCCCATTTCACAAGGATTAGAGTTTCCATGGAGAGCTGTAGCCCTTGGCGCCTGTGGTAGGTTGTGGCGTGGCTGTAATGACAGCCCTAGTGCCCAGTGCCACCAGTCCTGAGATGTTAGTGCACACACAAACGCACACATGGAGGAACACACGCACGTATATGCACTTCATCTTTAATGGGGTTTTAATTTTGTGTATGCGGGAAGCGCCAGATAACAACCCTAGACGCAGAAGTTGATTGATCACAGATCTAGTATGGGATTTGCAGTGGCATGAACAAGACTCTTGGTGCCCTTGCCAGTCTGCCTGTGACGTCCCAGTCCCCACAGCTCAGTTTGTCATCAGCCTTTTCAGGAAGATGACCTTTGAGGACCAACAGTGCCAGTGGTTTTTCTGATGTGGACGTTGACCACTGAAACTAGAAAACCACCCTCTTCAAACTTCCTGGTGTTTCTTTCTCTGGCCCTTCTGCGTCCTACTCTCCAAGGCCTCTGGCCAAAATCAGCCTGGAGTCGAAGGGTCAGCAGCTAAATGAAATTACAAGGCTTTTAGACAGCCTGACTGGCTGGGCAAAGGGCCTGCCCCAAAGGAGGAGTGGAGCAAATGGGGTGGAGACCAAGGGGCAGGGACCTCACAGGGAGCTGGGAGCCGGGCAGGCGCGAGGGGGAGAGGAGGGGAAGGGGAGGCTGAGATCAGATCAGCAGGGAGGAGGGGGCGATGGAGACCCCGGGATGGGGGTGGAGAGGGGCTAATGCAGGAGCTGGGTGTGGGGGCTGAGGTGTCAGAAGGATGCCGCAGGAGGGGATGTGCCCTTGCTCTTCTGAAACCCTGGTTTGGCACACGCACAAGTTAAAAGGAGCAAAGGGTTCAGAGAGAAGCACCGCCGAGTATTACCTGGGCAACCTTCACTAGGCTTTGTAGCACATACATGCTAAAATACCATGTTCAATTACGCGCTCACCTACGATTTTATGCACAAGGTGGGCTCTGCCTTGCAGCAGCCCAGGCACGCCTTGCTGCTTGTGCTCCAGGCAGCTGCCCTCTCTCAGAAAGGCATTCAAGGCTCACTGGCGGCGAGCGCCCAGCGCAGGTCAGCGGCTGGCTTCTGCCACAGCAACGGTCCCTGCTCACTCGAGAAAGGCGCTTGAGTGAGAGGAAGGCTTCCCTGCGTCATTGTGCCAGCTCTATAGCTCTAGCGTGTTTTAAGGCTGAGAAAAAAACTCAAAGTTTGGACATCGATTTCTGTTTTCTTCACTTGTGCTGACTGCACTTTTTGGAGGGAGCCTGCGTGAGCGGCCGAGGGCTCAGGAGCTCTGCTGGGCTGGGGGGCGTTAAATGGAGCGGGGTGCAGCCTCTTTCATATTAAGGCAGGGTGTCCAAAAACAGAACATGGAAACATGCTTGGGAGATAGAAGAAAAACATGTTTTTACCCAGCCTAAGCTGAATTGGAAATTTGTGGGACCAAGTGACTGAACCCATAAGTAACAAACTAGTGACCAAAATAGATAGACTGGGCTATGCTATGCTATGCTATTCATTCCTTCTTTTCTCTGCATAGGATTTTCACAGCTGCACCATTACTTAATTTATTAATTTTAGAAGATATACATATTATCCGCATAACACCTGTAGTCTGCTGTTCTCTGGCTGTGTTGGCTCCCTGCATAGAGGCATACCTAGTCCCTGGTAGGAGGCAACGGGGACTTTGACAGAAGGGACTAAAGCCAACTCGAGGTTTATTTTGACGCACTCAGTGCATATCAGGGGGCATTATTTGCAGCACAACGGTAGTATCTAACTCTTGCAATGTAGGTAGGCACATGTGCTTGGCAGCTGGAACAGCAGGAAAATTAAGACTTGATCTGTTTCTGTTTAAGACAAATGGGATTTTAGTCACTGACTTCAGATGGAGCAGGATTGGGACCCGAGAGCAGAGTCAGTCTGGCAGTTTGTCATTTGCCTATGGATCTCACGCCAGTATCATCTGCACTGGTGCAGGGGAGCACAGAAGCCCAGTCAGAGGCAGAGGCAGGAAATAATTAGCAGCGCTTATTAAAAGCTATGGCGATTATTCATTACAGCTGCTGTTGGCCACCCTGCTTCAACAGCACGAGCTCTGGAGTCGGAGGCAGGGGGAGGGGGAAGGAGAAGTAAATGGGGGCCTCCTTCACTCTGGTGTTCCAGTGGCCGTCTCTTTTCCAGAAGACGGATGTTGCGCTCTAAGTACCTCTCCAGAGAGCTAATGGCCGACATGGCATTATTACCAGCCTGCGATGAGCTCCATTTTTTTTTTTATGATAGTAATTTGTTACACCGGTTTGCCACATGCCCACTGCTTCCTTGTTAATCCAATAATCTATATGAGAAAAGCAATTTGACATTCCTCCTTCCCATCTGCCACCCATCACCCAATCTATATCTTAACTATCAGTGATTTATTAATGGTGTCTGCATTAAGCACATCTCTGCTTCATTGGCGCCCTCAATTCCCTCCCTCCTAGAGACACTCTCTGGATATGTTTAGAGAGCAGAGTCAGCATGGAGATGAAAAGCAATAAAAGCAACCAAGTCAGGGGATTTGGGGTGCTTTGGTCAAATAATCCATGTGCTCCCGGGTGAGGGAGTCCAATAGCCCGAAGCCCACTCAGCTGAGACTCAAGTGCATGCTCAGCCCCCTTGCTCCTTGCAAAACACGATGCACTAGACAATGCAGGGCTCTATCAAGTTTATGCCTATAATCCCTTTGCCAGCATCAGTTTGCATCCAGTGTGGGTCGGTGTTCAGCGTCTGTTAGAAGGGGCTTTTGATGGGGCTTATTCCAGTGGTTGTTGGGCAATGCTTCAACAAGGTAAAACAACCAGATCTGAGATCTATGGAAATAATGAAGTACAGCATCCAGTATCCTGGATTCCTTAAAGTCTGGAAAGAGTAGGTTTGCTAGCCTTTCTGTCAGTGGCAGAACGAACAGCGCAGCCTTTATGTCATCACCTATTTTCACGACACTTGTAAGAATACTGTACCTTCAATACCTTCAGCAAAGTTGTTTTGAAATCAGCCAATGAGCTCAAAAGCTTTTGGAGGTGAAGGGCATCCAAGAGGCTAACGTACACACACACACACGGACACACGCACTCCCGTGTGCTTACAAAGGCCTTGTTTCCTTAGAAACCAAGCTAAAAATCTACTGGCAATATTTCAGCCTGCTTGCCAGCATCAGGAAGGAGCTCAGGGACTGCTTGAGCCCTGCGAAATGAAATTCTCTTTTCCTTTCTAAGGAATTCTCTGCTTGAAATTAGATTTGGGAAGCACTGATTCTCGCACAGCTTGAAGCTTGCACTGCTCCAGCTGTGTGGGTTTCAGGACTGGCATTCCCGGTCATTCACCTTTCATTCTCAAAATTCAGCCGATGTCCTTGCATATGCTGGCTGGGCACTGCAAACAGGTTTCATTGATTCAATTACTCCCCATACAGCAATTGCATACGCACTTACAATACAGCTCAGCATCTTGCTGTATTTCCGTGTATGCAAAAACACCGCTTAATGACTTTTAATTTAACTCACATGGGAAAAACAAAAAAGAACATTTGAGTTTACATTGGAGTTTGTCATGCACGTCTTTCCTGCCATACTCCTGGAGATTTAAAGATGCAGAGTGCAGAAACCAGATCTTGAGGATTACATAATTTAACATGACCAGATTCAGTCACGTTAAAGTCTCTGTTATATAGAAAGTTCATAATGCAGGTTGGATACAACACATTTAGAAAGCATGGGGTGTGGACAACATGGCAGATGATACCTTTATTTCATTTTTGCCAACAGCTCTTTTTAAAGGGCCTTCATTTATTCAGAATAGCCTAGCAGAACTTTTTGTGTAATTATTACTATTTTTAAGTTCCAGAAAAAAGTCATTAAAGAACAAAGTGCCGTGAGGAGAGCCAGATTCCCAGGGAACAGTGATAATGTGGAAATGAAACAGCTATAAGCAAAACTGAAATGGATTTCATTGCTTTTTGAAGCCCAGTGCAAAGAATGGGCAAACAGCATCCACCTGCTCTAGATGGGCAGGGACAGAGGATGATCTGTGCTGGGCAGGGGGAACGAACTGTTGGTGCTGCCAAGTCACCTTCTGAGATAGCTGGCACTACCTGGACCGTAAGGTACTACCGACCAAAAGCACTACCAGCTTTTTTCCTGGCACAGGAAGGGTAGCTGGAGAAAGTTTCGATTCACCGGGGTCTGTGGTGACTGACTTGGAGGTCCCACAAAGCAGTTCCCACCTAGCCTTGCAGTCTTGCTACACTGAGCAGTGTTTAGTTTACTTCTTCTGAATTTTTGCCTCTGGGTGCTGGTGAGCTGTGGATGAGATGCTGCTCTTCCCACTGCTCGGCTCCCCAGCCATTTTCAGTGCCTCAGGATGCCAGTCTTAATGTTGTTGAAGGCTCCCAAGGTGGTTTTTTTTGCTGTTCCCTTTTTCTAAGGCTGGGATTTTCATTGAAGTTTTAGAACATTAGTTAACCCACATTTATCATGTCAGTATCATTTGGACTAATAACTCTTTTAGGCATAATGAAAAATCTTGGAATAAACAGACTGGGAAGAACTCAGGTATAGACTCATCATTAGGAACTGGGTGATCTGGTTTGGGTTTTTTCTTTTTTTTTTTTTTTAACTTTTCCACTGTTCTATGTGTCAGTGTAGTGTCAAGAGGCCCTAATGAACTTTAGGGTTTTAGTGTAGCACTGTGTAGTGACGGTACTGGATCTCAAAAGTGCCATCACCAATTCAAAGAGCTTAGCATGTAATCCAGAATGACGCTAAACCAAATGTTTTTGGTAAATAAACTATTTCTTGATAATCATGAAGTCAGCCATGGCCACGCAATAATTACAACTAAATCTGCTGAATAGCCAAAAAGGGGTTTGGTTTTGGTTTTGGTTTGGTTTGTGGTTTTTTTAAAGGAGCAAGAAGCTAAATTTCTAAACTGGAGGATGATGAGGAAGGGCCCATGTTAACCCAGGTGTCTGCTCCAGGCATTCACTCACACTGATGGAGGCACAGACTCTATTCCTGCCTCTGCTTCATTGGCTTGAAATTATATTTCTACCCCAGATTTTCTGGGGTAAACGTCTTTTATTCCCTCCTGCTGGAGCTGCTCCACTTTCTATAACATATTTAAAACCTTTTTGTACGGGGTTTATAAAGAGGTTGGTTACATGCATTGCATGTGTAGTATGAAGCAGAGCAATGTGAATATTGACCTTAATTTACATAAGAGCCTCCTATAGCAGAGAAGGTAGATCTAAAATGGGGAAACCTGAATATTCCACAGTCCCATCAGATGGAGAAAGCTGTCCCTATGTGCTTTGTGTTTTTTAACACTGCACTGCTGAATAAAGCAATGTCTGCCTCTAGTCTTTTATTCCCATCGTTTGTTTCTGTTAAACTTACTGAAAATGGAAAGGGAACATTCCCTTTTGAATTAAATGAGATGTTTTCTTTGAGCCAAAATAAGGAAAAAAATTGTTTGTTTGTTTGTTTGTTCATTGATTTGGCAAGGAAAGTCCCTCAAGCATTTGAATTTTGGCTCAGATCAGAACTACTAAAACGTTTTGTCTTTCTTTTTCATGTTCATCTGTCAAACAGCAACAATAGTTCTCCACACAGGCCTGCTGGAAATGAGATGCAATGGCTCAAGGTACCAAACGACTGGATAAGGGAGAGTGTGACTGCGTGATAGGACAGTTTTGGCTATTCAGACCTGGGGTGTGCATGGCACAGTGATGCCACTTCAGCTGAAGAGAGTAAGGCTGAGTTGTGTGGAAACAAAGTGTACGAGCAAATCCACTCCTCTCCCTCCTCCTCCCCAGAGACACTGCTTGTAGTCCCTGCCACACTCCCTTCTGGAAACACAAATACTTTGAGAATTGCATGACGCCAGCTTCTCCAGCTGACTTCCTCCACATGAGAAGAACAAACCCCCAGAAAAAAATGCAGGAATGATCCTGGCAACCATTTTCATAAAGGGTCCTACAGGCAAAAATGGGAAGTGTATCTTTGGTGTATGATCCTGTAAAACTGTTAGAAGAATCTGTATATTTGCTCTGGGCATTCCCTTAGGCTCCTGTGTCTTAATGGCACAATCTTAAATCAAGCTAATGCTAGAAGAAGAGCAGAGAATAGGGAGTGCAGGCAGGAAACTCTGGCTGAAGCTAGATCCTGATTTCATGTATCCCTTCCTACTCCAGATAACACCAGTTTGCTTGACCAGTAACCATTACAAGTTGGGGCTTTTTATAAACCAGTGTTTTGGGACCTGGGGTTTCCCAAGATTTTCCCTCTCACAGAATAGCTCTTTAGCAAATATTCCAGACAAATTATTTCAATCTTTATATCATTATCTATAGCTACAGCCTTACGTTAGGAAAAATTTAGAAGTCAGCATTTTGTATTGTAAGACTCTCTGGTGCTGAGTATTTCATGAGTTGCAGAGGGGCCAGGTGATGGATTGTTTGCCCTTGCTGCTGTGTATAGAAGAGCTTATTTGGCGGTATTGTAGGAAGAAAGATTTCATTAATGGCTGCAGAAAACACAAGTGAAAGCTGAGAATTATTTGGGGTGGAGGAGAAGAACGGAAAGAAGGAGGTTAATCTCATATTTGTAGCTTTGTAGATCTCTGCAATTACCTTCTTAGATATGAAGTTATTTCCCCCTAATAATCTGCTTGTGGTGTGGTTTTTCTCCCAAGGAATATTAAGTGTGTGTAAAATTCTTACAATCAAATGTGAAATAGCAGTGCTGGAAAGATAATGGTTTGACAACAGCCAAGCTGCCCCAGGCTGCCATCGCCTTGCATATTACTCCATAAGGTGTCTGAAACTTTTTTCAGTGGAAGATTCAGTGGAAGATGTAATTATAACTATATAATTAATCTTTTCCTTTGTACTTTCTGAAAAAAAAAAAAAAGAAATAATAGAAAAATCTCAAAAAGGTATTTTTCCTGTTTGTACTGAAAACATTTTCGTATTTGATGAAAGCTCTTTTTTTTTACAGTAAGCCTTTAGGAAAAAACCCAAACCCTAGCAATTTATATTGTTGTAAAAATGTTTCTGAAGAAAAATATATAGTTTCTGACTAGCTTTAGTTATCATGTATTTTTTTATTAAAATCTCCAT
>NW_008824032.1:6204300-6236307 GCF_000699105.1 Pygoscelis adeliae | reverse complement strand
TCTCTTTGTCTTTCCTATACTCGCTCGTCATCATTTCACAATCTCTCTTTGTACTCTACACTTCTTATTTTTAATTGGAATTTTCTTCTTTCCAATTCCTTCACCTTTTCTCTATCACAACTCTTAGGTAGTAGATGATCCTAATAATATCTGAGTTGGAGCTGAACTTTAGACCCACGGTATATCTGAGTTGTTTTGAGCTAGCTAAAAATTATTAGAAAGAAAAAAGGTAGACATGAGACATTGTTGAATATTTTTACCTGATTTCTATAAGCAAAAAGAAGATGCAACAGCTTCAGCTAAAATAGAATTCACATTTATCTTCTCTAATAAGGACTAGAGTTTTTTATATGGGAGAATATATCTATTTTTAATATATTTATGTATATTTATATGTATATAATGAGCACTTTGCCTTCCACTTCTTTTCTTGCCCAAAAATGTGTCAGTGAAACAACTTGAAAGATGACAGAATTGGAGAATAAAGGAGGTGGGAAGGGACGTCTGGAGGTCTCTAGACCCACCTCCTGCTCAAAGAAGGGACAGTCAGACCAGCTTGCTCAGGACCTCATCCGGGCGAGCTGTGAGTATCTCTGTAGACAGATTACACCACTTCTCTTTGTGCACCTGCAGCGATCTGTTGGGACAAAGCAGAAGACAGCTTGGTTTGCAAATGTGGTCTGAACAGGAGGCCTGAAGCTGCATTGGATTAAGCTTTGGCCTCTCATTTGTTGTGTCATGCTCATGCCCTCTCCATCCCTCAGCTTGAAGCAAATCAGAGGAGCAGTTCTGATTTCGGCCTCTCTCTACCGCGTGTCATTCAGGTTTAAATTAAATAGATGCAGCTCACATGATCCCCTGCAACAGTCTTCAGAAAGAAAGGAGAAGAAGAAATACTCTTCGTTGAACCTGTCAGATGGAGTACAATGGGCTATGAGACCTCACGTCCTGCCTTTGTGCTAGAAAGTGGCATAAGGCAAGGGAGAAATAGTGAGGGAAAAGAGCTTTGGGCCTTTTCCTGCTTTTTGTGGGCCGGGAAGAACGGCAGCACCCAGGAAGGGTGGATGGTTGGGATGCTACTGGCATCAGACACTGATGGCCCTCTCACCTTGTGAGTGCAAGCCCTTGTGCTGTTTTCCATTCGCGTGGCCACATGAAAATAAGGTCAGACTCTCATATCACACATTGAGACAGAGCTCTGTAGCTCCACAGGCTCTCAGGGGATGGATGTGCTGTTGCCCAAAAAGCAGTGTGTTTTGCTGCATGGGGCAGAAGACAGTGAGGCCAGAGGTCTCACCCTGCAGGTGGGCCCCAGCACTTGTGGACACCTACAGTGACCTCCATCAAGCCATGGGCCCTCCATTCAGGGAGCCTTCAGGATCAAGGCCCAGCTGAGACCGCTTTACCATATGGACATCTGTGACTTCTACTTTACGTCCAACTGAAATAACCTCAGCATACTATGGAAAAAAATGGCCTTGTCAAAGTTCAGTAATGGAGGAGAGATTTAACAGTCTGGCCACCTTCTTCTCTTCTGATACCATTTATATCTACTCTCTAAATCAGAAGTAATAACTAAATTATATATGTTGAAAAGGGTGAGGTTTAGAAGTGCATGAAATGTGAAATGAAACATGAAACAGTGAAATTTGACTAGTTTCAGCTGTCGATACAATCTTAAAACTCAGGTAGGGCTCATTAGGAAGTTCATCTGACCTTTCTGACTGAACCCAAGGCTGATTTTATGTCCGATCCATAGAGAACATCTTTTTTCTTTTTTTTTCTTTTTTTCACCAAATGAAATCTCACTGATTATGACTGGAAGCTCCTAAGTTTGTTCAAACCCAAGTTCAAAGTAAGTTCAAAGTACAGGAAGCATGTAGCCACGAAAATGGAAATAGTTGAGTTTTGAATCCATGAGATCAGAGCAGCTGGAATTTGCACTTTGCTGAAGCTGCCTGGGCCAGAATGTTCTGAAAAGATGAGAGTTAAATCCTGATGAATAGAGAAGAATGGAGGAGGCCCTGGCTTTGGCCTTGATCTTTAGCAAACATGGCTGGCTTTCTTAAATGGTTTTGCAATACAGATGAATCCTAACCACTAAATATTTGGGTAGAGACTGCTGTGAAATGCACTAGAACTGGGTAAATCAGTGCATAGGGGAAGAGAAATAACGTCTTGCCTGTCTGGCCTTTAAGTAGAAGTATGGTAGGGCTAGAAGAGGTCTAGCTAGCACCACAGAATGACTAGTTTAGTCATGACTTGTCACCTCAGTAAAAGTCTAAGCAACACTGTTTGCAATCTGCTGTATGAGGCTTCCAGGCTCACACTATGGAGTGGTGAAGAAATCAAGAAATTGCCTTGCTAAGCTCTGAAGATAAAGGCAGAAAATGTACACCATTGTTGCTAGTGGAAGTGAGTGAAACAGGTATGTGTTTGGGTGCAAGACTGCTCCCATTTGGGGGAATTATAAAAACAAGCAGCTGGAGAAGGACAAGTCTTATGATTCCTTTTCCCCCTTTTCTGAAAACGTTTTGTGTTTATACCTGCTCTAGCACAAAGTATTTAGCATAGAAGCTTCAGTGTTGCGTTCTGCAGCTCCCTCTCCTACGCTGAAGTTCAGGGTGAAGCTCCCCCTTTAGTTCCTATGTATTCTCCTGGAATGGGCTGGTACTGGAAAATAGAGGCTGGGACATAATAGCAGTGATAGGTTTGCTTCTTGTCAGTTTGTCCTGAGAAAGATTCGTGGGAAAGAGATGAATGCAATGCTGGCTGAAGACACACAGCACAAAGATACTGGGCAGTAACAAGTCCCACCAGAAGAAGAAGAAAAAGAGAGGGGAATAAGGAGTGAGAAAGAAATGGAACGGGGAAGATCCAGTTCTGAAGGCTGGAAAGATCCATCTGTGTCATCTTGCCTGATGTCATTCCCAACAGCAGGCATGGAGCCACATTCAGCAACCGCCCTGCCTGATCCAGAGATACGTAGTTGAACAAAAGTGTATGATTTTAAAAGTCCTCATCACGTAGTTTAGCACAAGCTTGGTGCTGACAACCTGTAGCTCTGGTTCTGTCATCATGGATATGGGACAGGACTGTACTGCAAGCTAATGTGACACACTGTATTAGATAACTGTGACTTCTTGTAACTAGCATCATCTGAACTTCAGCAAGAAAGACAAATTGAAACTTTAAGGAATTATTATTACCAATAATTTTGTACATTTTGGTGGTTAAATCAGGGTGTTTTCTCCACAAGCTTTTCAGGTCCTCTTCTGTCTGACTAGATTGCTCTCGTCATCACAGTGGTGTAATTCATGCTAGCCACTCAGCAATTAGGCAGTGCTGCCTACACCAATACCTCATCCTCTCGGGGGATTAGAGGCAAAGGGGTAAGTCACAGTGGTCTCCTAGCACACTTCAGTATATATTTCTGGGTCTCTGCAGGTCTCTGCAGCCCCCTGCATCTCAAAAATCAACGATCTCTCATGCTTTGATATAACACACTGGCTCTGTCTTTGGCTGTAACATGGAAAGCTGTGGGTGCTTTGAAGGTCATAGAACAGAGGTGTGGACACAAGTGGAAAGAGTTGTTTTCAGTACCCCAGGCAAAGGTTTTCGGACTGTAAGCTGCTGCTCCCCCCAGTTTGAGTCACGTGTATGCCTGCTAAATGGTATGGGTGTCAGCCATCCAGCGCTTGCTTATTTTTCTGGTCCTGCTGGTAATTCAATCAGAGAGGTGCTCTTTCTCCTGCCCCAGGAGCAGAGCGTTCACTCTGGAATGAAGAAGAATAATGTTGGCTCTTCTCCTGCTTGTACCCTGCCTCCATTTCCCTCCTGCTGCTTCTGAACCCTCTGACCCTTTCAAAGGCAGCTCAGCAGCCTGCTCCATCTTTTATTGAATTGAATTGCAAATCTGGAGAGGCCGCAGTGGGAGCAAGCCATCCATTTCAATTCTGTGTCCCTGTTGTCCCTCCCACGGGACCAGGGTAGACCCTGAGGAAATGCAGTCAGCATTTGTTGATTGAGCCCTCTGATGAGATTAACTTCTCGTTTAGTAAGAAGTCAGTCATATGGTCCCAGCTGTGTTTGGTCCAGCCAAGGCTCAGTCATAAGACAGAACAAAATTTCTGGAGCTCTGCATACCCTAAGCGACTCATGGACAGTGTCTCACCCTTTCAGCAGTGTTACTGGAGAAGCAAACTTGCAAAGCCGGACTCGCCATCTCTGCTGCCCATTAGGAAAAATGAGGCAATAGCAGGCAGCCAACTTAGGACAACCTACCTACATACCGCATGACAAGAACACTTCTGACATGAGCACCCTTCAGCAAATTGCCTTTCTGCTGAGGAACCACGGAAGATGGATGACCAACGGGAGGAGCACCATGACCTGCAGCACATGCTTCAGGGAATTACAGTGCCCCGATCCAAAGGAAAGCAGCATGGACCACAGCCCCAGGGTCTGTGTCCTTACCTAGAGTGACTAATTCTCCACCCGACTGCCAGAGGTGAGGGGTCAGAGGGAGGGGTCAGAGTGGGTCACAGATCAGTGGAGAGAATACAAATCAAAAAGAAACCCTTGGCCTTTCAGCTTGGTTTGTATTAGCAGTTGGATCTATCTTTTTTTAGCTCCAGCCTTGCTTACCCTTTGGAACAAACTGCTTTCCTCTGAGCACCTGCAGAAGAGCAGTTCGGAAGATGGCAGCCACACTCACAAGGTTTATGCTTGACATCCCTCTGTGGTGACCCTGTGACAACAGGATTTCACTGCTGTGTCTCGGTGGAGCTGCTCCCACTCCCGTTGACTTCAGTGACAAAGCTCCTAGCCTTTTTAAGCCACGCGAGACTTGCAATACATTGCAACATGTCATTACAGTGGGTAGCTGAGACAAAGCTCTCCTCTGTGGTGTGCTGGGTGGCACATCCGTCCTTGTGCGGTCTGCTCGGCACCCTGCATTCATCTTATATGAGCCACCAATGCCCCCTTCAGCGCACTGTGGTTATAGTGTTACTTGAGACCATTCCCTTTCACCATTACTGCCATTCCAAGGGTGCTTGTTACTGACTCTCAGGGACTAGGTGTGGAGAATACGGGGAAAAAGACTTTCTTCCTCACTCTCTGTCTCAACCTTGGTGTGTATATGTATGTTTATGTTTCTCTTTCTTTCAGTGATGATAGCAAATGAACCTGCAATCCTGTTTCAAAGTTAGGAGTTGTTTGGGGTTTTTTTATGTTTGGAAGGCCTTTGTCTCTCTAAAGCAGAATACTTTCAATCTTGGGTACTTCTGTGCCACGCCCGCAGCCCTAATTGTGGCTGTCTTGAAAGTAAAAGTTCAATTTTGCAGCAGATTTGGAATCTTTAAAATTAAGTTTGATTCCAGAACAGAGAATCAAAAGGAGCCTTCTGGCTATTTCTTGATAGAGTGTGCTTTTGTCTCCAGCTGACCAGTAGCTCAGTGGGACTGGCATGTCCTGATGGCATGGGAGTGACAGATAATGCAGAGTTTGACCCTGGGCCCACTCCTCCATGTCGGTGGCTGCTCCCTTGTCACGGCACTCATGGAACACTTTGGGTGGAAGCTGCAGGAAGGGAATGTGCTGCCTCGCTTTGCTTTTCTTGTTAGTGGTTCTTCCTGAGGAGATGGTAGCTCTTTCTCCCCTTCCCTCCTTTCAGGTGTGTTTGATTTGGTGGGCTTCATAGGTGCTGTTTGGGTTTTTTCCAGTCCCTTGGGCAAAGATGTCTGGCCCTGGGGGACAAAATTGTCAGAGCGCTGCACATTCAGAGACTTTGATGGGGACCAGGAGTTGCAGGTTTTGGCTTAGTAGGGGAATGTGTTCTAGCTGTGGAGAAGATAATTGGTTGTAAAAAACATATGGCACGTCTCTGTGTGAGCAAGGCAGTTGTTATGTTGACAAACTCAGCCTTGCTGACAAAATGGCTATGGCGCATATTACTGTACGGGGTATTCTTTATCCTGTTGTACGTTTCCCTGTAGCTACTATTAAAAGTTATCATCTTTAATATCCCTCTTGTCTCACATCTGGTGAGAAATAGTAAGGTCAATAGTCCTACAAGACATCAATGTCTCAGCAAGCCCACTCTTTTTTTTGTCTTGACAATGGCCAATAAATCTCAGGCGGCTTCCTTGAAATACAGGAGAGAGGAATCTGTTTATAGTCTGTTTATATGTTGTTACTTAGAATATTCATAGAATCATAGAATAGTTTGGGTTGGAGGGAACCTCTAAAGGTCATCTAGTCCAACCCCCCTGCCGTGGGCAGGGACATCTTCAACTAGACCAGGTTGCTCAGAGCCCCGTCCAACCTGACCTTGAATGTTTTCAGGGATGGGGCATCCACCACCTCTCTGGGCAACCTGTGCCAGTGTTTCACCAGTATTACCTGCTTTTGTTGTGGGAATAATCACTTCTAGTTGAGCTGGAAAAAACCCCAGACTGTCCCAGGAAAAGGTGGCCTTGAGCCCAGGAATGTGGTGGTTTCCATGGTGATAGCTTAAGATGGGCTGTCTAGGGCCAAATCAGATCCCAGCAAGCTCCAAAGGTATCTGGGGCATTGGTACCCACTACAGTCTGTGAGCACAGCACCATGGTTTCCGAGTCCCTTTGCTTAGCTGTGAAATAGAAGCTGACTCTGCAGCTTCTTAGGGCTTTACATTCAAAAGATGCTGCAGCATTGACTGACTCAGTCAATATTGCTGGAAAAAAAAACAGTGGTGAATTTAGTGGTGAGGGTTGTGTTTCATAGGGAGAACAGGGTAGAACTAGTCCATCAGTCATGGCAGCTCCTCTCTGTCCTCTTTTTATAGGCAGGGCATGACTCTCAGCATGGGAATGTGGGAAAAGGAGTTTTGGGGTTATTTGGTCCCATATGCTTTGATACAGGGATTGGAAATTTAATCCTCTTACTGTGTGTAGGTTTTTGCATGAAACTAAATGGAAACTTGAGATAGAGGCATCGGGTTGGGAATGTCAGTCTGTTTTCATTAGACATGTCTCTGCTTTGGACATCTGCAAATCAAAGTAGCTCCAATAATGGACAGCCAGCAACAAATCATGTGTGTGTTTTTTTGAGGAGCAGTAACAGTAGAAATTGCTTATTTGGAGGTATTTTAGCATGCCTGATGTAATCTATCTTCTTTTCTGATTGTAGGTTGTTGAGATGAGTGATTCTCTGCATAGGGAGAGAACTATTTTTTTGAGAAGAAATCTGGTTCTAGTTTGACTACTTATTCAGTATCTAAGTGGATATTTCTTTTCTGCACACCTTCACACAGAAAAAGGTAACAAGACTGCTGCAGTCTCCGGCATAAGTCTTTCTTACTCATGACTTCAATGAAAGTATGAGTTTTACAATCCCTTCCTAGACAGGCTGCTTTGGTTGTTGTCCAGAAAGTAACTCCAAACTATGTGTTAGCAGCTTGGGCTATTTTTGAACAACAACATCTTTTTTATATTAATAATTTATGTGCCTAAAAATTTCCCTGTCATTCTTCCCCTCAGAATTAGATTTCTTTTATTAGCTCCCTGTTGAGCAGATTATGTTTTGATTTGGGGAGAGATTATAGTTATTCCTTGATGAGAGTTGAGACAAGAATTATTGGGAACATCACTGCATTTCTTACCAGCAGTTGGATGCATTTGGCTGAGCTCATGCTGGATGACTTTTTCACTCCGGTGTAAGACAGCACATGTGGCTGAGTGCTGGTGTCCTGCTGTGTGGTAGGACATGACATAACCTAAAAACTGACACCTCGGCACTGGTAGTGAGATTGCCTTGTTCATTTTTATGTTTTCAGCATGGCCAGTTGTAAATATTGAGGGAAGAGTACAAGGAAGAGAGCAAGTAGTGAGCAATCTTTTCTAAGCACACCTTCCCAACTCCCAACCATCAGCAGATAAGGAAACTCAGAAGTCACAGATAGACTATAATGTTGCATCGTTACCAGTGGTGAAGCTGTCTATCTGCTTTCTGAATCCATTTCTACTCCTGACCTGAAAAACTTCTTATAATAAGAAGATATAAATGTATTTAAACCCATGTGAAAGAACTACTTCAATCTAACCCTGTCAGTTCTGATGATTCTTTACTGGGTGAAACAACAACTAATTGTTCCTTAAGTACCTCTGGCTTGTAAGGTTTGTTGATAGTCATGTTGGTTTATCTTTAATGACTTCAACCATAAGCTATTATTTAGGCTTTTGGTAAACACTGTGCTATTTTCATAGACCTGTTGATGGTCCCAGTTTAGCGGGGTCAGTATTTGGCTGCAAACTCACTCCTCAGTGGAACAAACATTGTGTAAGCCTCTGGCTCTAAAGACCTTAAATGGAAGGATCTTCACATGCCTGTTGCTATCAATGTATCTCTGCACCTGTCTTTCCCATTTGCTTTCCTTTTTGTGAGGAAGCAGGAGGCTGTCTCATTTCCCTTAAGAGCAAGCACCCCTGCCAGACATCATTGCTCGTGATGGCTGCGGCACACGGCTGCAATGCTGATAGAATCTCTCTGATTGACACCAGTGTGTCTCATGGGACAGGCAGTCCACCTGAAGACCTCAGGAGGTAACGTGAAATAGGAGCATGAGACATTTCATACTGTCATTCCCATAAGACACCATAATGGCACTTCAAACTCAAAATTTTTATTTTATTGTCAACCAGACCATTTTGGTTCTGGGATAAAATAGTTTTGCAATAATTGATAAGGAAATGGTTTGCAATAATTGATAAGGAAAACTCAAATAGTTTCATTGAAAGTTTTGATTAAATTATTTTTTCCATTTTTCTCTTTTCATTGAGATTTTCTATTAAAACACCTGACAGCAAATTTCTGATGTTGCTAGGTTGAATCTCTAAGCAGGTGTTTCTACCTTCCCATAGCAATTTCTTGTATATTGAATCGAAACTTTTGGGCAACTTCAGTTATATTGGTTTTCCTCACTCCCTTGCCCCACTGTCTCCTTGTCTGTCACAGCTGAAAGAAAAATACAGGCTAACAATTTCCAAAGCAGCCAAGCTCCCTGAGCCTAAGCTTTATTCAAGGCCAGCATGATTAGTGCCAGCTTTAAGCACAGCTAAAGCAGGCAGTTGCCTAGGGCAGCAGACTGCTGGTGGCAGCAAAACAGTCACTGTTCCTCTGCCTATTTTTCTGTGTTAGAGCGATGGAGACTGAGCTGCCTGCTATTGCCAAGTGTGCGGGCCAAGGTGTGTGAGCCAGTGGCTATGCCTGGGTGTGCATTGTCTCCCTGGGAGCAGTAATTGCTGCCCGTCCTCCTCCCACTCCCCTGGCATCATCAGGCACCCCTGAGGATGGCAGATTTCGCAGCTCCAGTTCTGCCCTCTGCTTGCCATCCCCAGGCGGTCAGCGCCCATTCTTGTTGCTTCTTCATGAGGTGGCAAAATTGAACTTCATTTACACCAACAAAGTGCTTTGAACTGGCTCTGCAGGAGGTTCAGCCATGTAAGGCCTGCCTTATTTTTGCAAATGAGACTTAGGTTCTTCAGTCACTCATATTCTTTGGAAAACATGACCACAGAGAGAGTGTTCCTACCACTGGATTTTCTGTAACTACACATAAGTCATTTGAATGGTTGTGAGGCATGACCTTGGTACCTTCAGAGAACTTTTATTTGTCTCTGCACTTTTTTTCCACTTAGATCCATGTATACATTGTGTGTGTGTGGCTGATGGGAGGAATATATGTTTTACACGTGCATTTGTGCATGAGCATGATTTTGACCAAGTTTGTGCTTATTTAATCATGTCTGATGACGGTTTACATAGAAGGTTTAAAACATATATGCTGGGTATATATTCTGAAATGTGTTGGGAAAGGCCTCTCTGTAGCTCAGTTTTGCTTAGTTCAGAGAACTGAGGTGCAGCTCTGGCTCCTGCCAGAGCTCTGTATTGCCTGCTCCCACTGAATGGAGGAGCAGCTCCAATTCCCAACAGGGGCTGTAAGGCATCACATGCCAGATGAAGAGGGGCCCACTGCGGTTAAACTCTGCAGTACTTCTGGCACATTGCCTGGGCTGGACCTAATAAACATGATGTTGGTATACGAGGCAGCTACAGTCTTCTCCAGATGAAGAGTCTCCCTATTCCAAGAGACACTTGAGGTGGATATTTCTAGCCAGAGTATTATTACCCGCGCCACCTGCATGGTGGGCAGTGGCCTCGGTAGGGATGTGTGCAGTTACACAACACGGGCCCTGTTTGGTGCGGTGCCTGTGAATGACAAGTGACGTTGCAGTTCAGCGGCAGTGTTTCAGTGCTGCACAAAAGATGCCCTCGCACTTCTGCGCTGCGCTGGTGGGGGGGCCACGAGCATGGACATGGTGAGCAAAACGTGCATGGGGAGAGGCATGGGCCAGCTTTTTATTTGTATGGCTTTGTGGGGTGAGCCATATGTTGTGTGCATGCTGACAGTGTGAGCGTGGACACGGCGCCTGGAAGGCACTAATCTGGGCAGTAAGCGGATTACATGCTCGGTGTCATTTGGGTGGCAGGCATTGTGCAGTGCATTGGGCCTCAGCAAAGGACAATAGCAAGTCAAATGGAAATGCTGTCACTGTGAACACAGCACAAGGCACAGCTGTATCTTTGCTTCAGTCCTTTGCCCTTCCTCCCATGGATCTTTCCCTTTCATTGTTTTCAGGACAGGGAGATCTTCACTTCATTCGCCGAGTGACCTCCCCATCCCCTGCCTGCAGCACTGGAGGGAGATTAGCACAGATGAGAAAACACAGAAGAAACCTGCTGGACCCAATATGGGAAAGTCTGGGACAGTAGGAGCGAGCAGCAAGGTGTCTGAGCATGGTCAGGTTGTCTCTAGGGGACACAGACACAGGATGGTTTCAGGCCCTGGCGCCACCACTCCAGTGGGGAATTGCAACCACTTTAATTAGGAGCTAGCTTTAGCATTTCCCCAGAGCAGCAGGAGAAGGGGAGACAAGAAGCCCCTGGAGAGGAGGGGGAAGCTGGAAACAAGGAGCAAAGAACACAAACTGGAATAGATTTTCTAGAGGAGGTATCCCTGTTTGTTACATCGTTACACCGACAGATACGCTGCACCTGGAGATCTTCTAGAAGGGCATCGAGAAAAAACAGGAGTGGTTGCAATTAATGCAAAGAAAAGCTGGTGGGGAAAGATTTTCTTGTTCCAAATATCAAGAGTTCCCAAGTCTGTGGATCATTGCGTGATTAAAGCATGGTTGCTTTTAGGCTATGAGGTGTGCTGTGGGCTATGTACTGATTACCTCACTCGGCATCTTCATTCGCAGTGCAGTGCCTGAGAAATTGCTCGAGGGCCACCCTAAGCCAGTATCAGGCTGAGGTGAAAAGTAGGGCTGGGGGGTGGGGGAGCTGGCATATTATCAGAGCCTGCAATGAGAGACTGGCAGTGAGGACTAGGACCACGATTTCTGAGGACAGAACTGGTTCTAGGCTTGCAGGATACAACAGTAGGTATGGGGAGGAGAAATTGCATCATGCTGGGTGAGCAGGCAAAGAAGGTTCTCTGGCAGAATGGGCGGGATATGACTAGCCTTCTCCCTGCAGCCAAATCTTGTCTTTCTATCGCTGGACATAACTTGCATAGAAATGGCTATTCCCTGGGCCCTAGCCAATATATTAAGGGTTAATGCATTGCGTAGTGGCAATAAATTTTGCTTGTATGACAGGAGTGGGCCGGAAATGTTTGCTGAGGAGAAGCTGCTGTCAGCATTGTGCCTTTTATTAGTCTGTACATTCCCTCCTTCCCTCTAATGAAATGCCCACTGACATTTATGGTCTTGTCATCTGGTGAGAAAGCCATCGTAACCTCCACACTGCCACTTCTCCCATTGTAGCAGGTCCCATTCTAGCACTTGACAGTCATTGTCATCTTCTTTTTAAATGGACAAACCTTTCCTGGATGGATTTTCTTGCCCTTTGAGCTGGCAAAGATTACCTCAAGACAGTAGCAGAGTGGACCTTTATGGCATTGTTTTCTGTGAACTGCACCTGCACTCTTCTAGGGACACTCGAGGAGCTTGTGTTCATGGGCAGTGGCCATTTTGTTCCCTTACATGCTGTAGCCTGTTGTAAAGGATCCAAATACTCCCTGCTCTCTAGTGACTTACTTTTACTCTCTCTCACCACTGTCTTTTGCCTGCTTTTTCTTCCAGATAGCTCTTGATCTCATTAGCTGTTTTTGTGGGGAGTGCATGTCTCAAAGACAAGCTTTGTACACTGACCAGGCAGATGAGAAAGACCATCTCAATGTCTCAACAAGGAAAGGACAGCAATGTGAGCTCAACCCTTATTAGCACTAGAAACTCTACACTAGAGAGAGCCCTTGAAGGTATCCCAGATGTGGAAAGAGCTTCTCAGTTTCCATTCAGTTACAGGATTCAGATGGGTAGCAAACTGTGCTTTGATAGTAGTGGTGTTAATGGAGCTACTTGCTTTATTCCAAAGTAATAGTTATTTTACACTGAGGGTACATGGCTGCTCTGCACATACTGACAAACAGCTACACATTCATTTGTAATGTGTCTTGGTCAGACATGCGCTCATGGGTTTTTTTTAAGATAAAATCAACCCATACCACCTGTCATTGAAGAGGTAAATAATTAGTCTTTGCTCAGTTGTCTTTGGTGCCTTTCATTCTCCTTTCTGTTTTGTTTCTTTGGGGGGAAGATTTTTGACTTTTTCTTTCAGGATTTCTTCAACATTGTTAAACCCTTAGCATAACTGGGCACCTACTTCCACAGTTGGGAGAGTGAGATCACAGAAATCTTTCACGGTCTCTCAGAGGAACTCCCAGGTTGCTGGTAGGAGTCTATGAGCAAAGGAGAAGGCTTGATGCCAGTACCATCCCCTCCTGCATGTGCAGCTCTAACCATCAAATTTTTCACAACCATGGGCGAAGGTGTTTGATTCTTAGGTCCAAGTGTGCTGCCCAGGCAGCTGTTTCCCACCTCAGAGGAGACATGGTGGGCTGGAAGGAAGGCTAGTTCTGGTCTTCAGGCTGCCAGCTGGACCTCTCTGTTACCGTGTTTACATCTGGGCAAAGTACAACTCCTGTATGTTCTCTTCTGATGGTTTATTTCTAGGTATGAAAATGAACAGGAAGAACAACTCCTAAGTCTGGAGGTGCACAGGTCTCCATACTTCACATGGGATCTGAAATAAAAAAATCTTTACTCATTCATATCACTCCTTGCATCAAAGTTGAGAAGCTTCCTATGAATTTAAAGGTGATATGCAAGAGAGTTGCTTCATCTTGTTTCAGTTAATAACATGCATATACTACACTTATGAAAACATAGCCTTTTATTGATTTAATCTTCCGGCAGATCAGTATTTATGTTGTGGCTAAAACTGTCTGCCAGAAAGGACTGTTCCTCATCTTTATCCTGAATCTGGCTTCAATAGTAACATATTCACTTACATCTTCCTTAGGCCAGTAAAGAGCAGAATCATTTAATCATTTTCTTTCCAGTAACTCAGGCCTTTTCCCCTCTCTGAACCTTTGTCTTATAATAGCTGAACCATGGGTCATCATTATTTTTCTTTCAGCCTTTTCTAGGTATAACACTGGCTCTATACCCTTTGACAACACCTTCTTTTCCTTCTTTCTCTCTTTTATTATTCCATAACTAACTTTCTGGTCTAGACATAAAATCCTAGGAGACACGTATTGTGGTTTATTTACTCTAAAGAATTTTTTCTTCCATCTCTTTTGATAAATCCCATACAAGTAAATCAAAATTAATCCATAAAATGGTGGTTTAAAAATAATGTAGTCAGAGTTTTCTGCAGGGTCAACAGCAGCAGAAACTTGTAAGAAAGACAGTACACTTAAAACAGGTTACCGTAAGACTATCCTTGAAGGTTTGTTCCAGGGCTCTTTGAAGGACTTGAACAAAACTTGCTGCTAGTCCATCTGACACTAGGTGACAAGCAGGCAGTGCACTGCTGAATTTCTTTGAAGAAGAGTTGGAAGTTTCTCAGAAGGCAATGGACAGTTGCTGGCAGAGGCGACATTTTAAACCTCATCCTTATTGAAGTTCAAGGCATAATTCCAAAATTTTACCCAGGGTATACAGGCAGGCCATAGGCAAAAAAACATACTCCCTACAACATCACTTCATAGAAGGTTTGTTTGGCTTTGTGTTTGGGGTTTTTTTAATAAGGTCTTTATAGTCAAATAATAAAGACAGTGGTTTACATCTACAGGAGTAATTTCTTCACTCACAAACTTACAGTTTTAGGGACAGAAGATACTAATACACTGTGATCTAATCTGACACATGCCAGAGACATTTATCCAGCTGTTTCAGTAATGAGTCCAATAACTTTTGTGTAGTTAAAATAATGTATCATCCAGTAAGGCATCTGATCTTGATTTGAGGATTTAAATGTGCCAAAGGCAGCATATTTTTGTACTTCGTTCTTATATTTGTTAAAAAAACAGGTCTCATTTCTTGTTTGCATTTGTCTGCGTCTAGCTTAACATTATGAGTTGTTGACCCATTTTTCTCTGCTGTACTAAAGACCCCGTAAACACTGGGCACTTCTCTTAAGGTATTTACAAATGGTAAGTTAGACACCACTTGGTCTCCTCTTTGGTATGGTGAAAAGACTGAGCTATTGGTACTTTAGTCTCCCCGCCTTTGAGATGTGTGAGCTGCCTCGTGTCATGTTCTCTTGTTAGTCCACTTTTAATCCCACGGCTGTGTACAGAAGCTACCGGGCAGCACAGAGTCCCTGTGCTATGCCAATGCCATTTTTGGTGTCTGTGCGTTCCCGAGCTGGGACTGGGCCTCCCGTCCTACCCGTAAGATAGTGCTCTCTAAAGTTGTTTAATTTTGGCTTGTATTCACAGCTTTTTTGGGGGAATTCCTTCATATAACTGAGCCCAGCAGTCTCTGAATGTTCACATTTCCTTATGTGAACAATCTTCAACTTTTTCCAAGAGAAGGATTCTACATAACAGCAGGTTCTGGAAAGCTCTTTCACCCAGCTATAAATTTGAAGAGATTTTATCTTTCTCTGGAAAAAAAAATGTTGAAAACAGCTGTTGTCTCCATTTGAAAGAAAAAAGCATAGATAAGCCATCTACAAAACTGCATAAGCGTGGAAAGTTGAAATAATATTTCCAGAATCTAAGAAACAAATCAGACGTTTGGACTGTGCTTGGTGTGAAGTTCTGTGCGGGTTGAGGAGGTTGTTATTTTGTTCAGACCTACTAATCAGTCCAAAGATACTGCCATCTGCTTATCCAGTGTAAAAGGACATTCCCACAGTAGCCTTCCTCTGTATTGCAACTGAAGACTACTTGAGGCCGATCTTGGATTCTGGTCCATTTAGAGGACCTTTACATACCTTAATCTGTCCAAATCTCTGAAACACTCTCCAAGACACCTCCTCTTTGCAAGTCCTGTTGTGCAATCTCCTTCTTCACTCTGTGAGTCTCCTCATAGGAATTTCTGAACAAGTTTGTCTTCATTTTTACCAATAAGTGATGCTCTTTGTGATCCCCTGTGGAGCTGTGAAGCTCAGGGTAAGTACCTGCTGGAGAAATACAGGCATCCCTGGAGCAAAGGACATTGGGAAGAGGGCCAAGCAACTCAGATGTGATGCATTTGTTATTACGGGGCTGTAGGAAAAGCCCTCTTTCCTTTACCCATCCCAATTTTCTTTTTCATTAGCCTCCTGACGCTAACCTCTGAATAACTTCTAAAGTAAACAGCCCATAAATATTGCACGAGTCTCCAATACTAAAAGCTGATAAAGTTTATAGCACTTATAAAATAAATAGAAGGAAATGCTTTTCAGTTTCCTATTTATAGGTCTCAAGAGGGATCTCAGGTATGATTTATCACTTCAATTTTAACTGTATTAGTCTCCCCCTATCACATACACACAACCCTTTTCCTTGGTCATTCTTTTTTTCTCACACACAGCTGCTTCCTCTTTTCCCTGTAGACATGCTCACACCCACACAGCCATTTGCCCTCCACATCCTTTGCTAACAGGCAGGAGACTGCGTGCTCTTTTACAGAGTGTTGAGTGCCATCAGTTTTCACCAGAGTCAGCAGGCGTTGAGGGTTCTCAGCATTTAGCACGGGGCTCTCAACCACACGTAATCCAAAGGAAAAACTGCTTTTTTCAAGTCAATGTGGCACGAGGCCAAAGAAGGATTAAAAATGAGGGAGGCAACATTTTGTATGTGAGTGGATCATTAAAGCACAGAAAGTATAGTTAACATAGGGTATGTTTCTTTTTAGGGCATTCCTATATGCTTTCCAAGTGTTAATGTTTCTAAATATGCAGTATTCATCCTCAATTGGTAGTGCATTGCACTTGAGCAGATAAATGGACTGTGGCTAATAATACCCTTTTTCTTGGAGCAAATGAACATAATTTCTTCTATTTTATAAAAGGGGAGGCACACTTAGGGCCACGTATCATGTGTCTAAATTAGCATTTTATTTCGGCGCAAAGGTGCACTTCTGAAGTAAATCTCCTGGTTGTCCCCATGTAGTTTATTTTCCCATTTAAATGGAAACGCTTTTTTCAGATATGTACCTGCTAACGGGCATTCAGCCCATGGAGCCAGACTATAGCTAGACCAACTTAAACCACCCAAAACGTGTAAAAGTAGACATCAGATCTCCAGTGCCAACTGTTTTGCTTTTACAAATTCCTATTACACTTCAGCATTTGCTAACATGGCAAGCCACAGCACCACCACAGCTTTTGACACCACTGCATCCTAACTGCATTTTCCTGTCCTGGTTCTGTATTAAAAAAACAAACAAACAAAAATGCTTTTCATGGTTGTGATTGAAATAAATATATTTATGTTTGAAATTCCCACAGACTGTACTTCCAGGGTTTTCCTCCCCAAGAGCTTCGATTGATACTAGAACATGAAGAACGGTGAAAGAGAGACCGCCAAAAACAAGAGCCCACAGAGCTGGAGTCTAATTTGCTCCAAGGAAATAAAATAATTAAAACTGCTGCTTGTGATACTGTTAAGCTGCCCACCTCCTCATCACAGGAGGGAAACCGTGGTTTAGATGACAGGAACCTGCTTGCTAGAAGGACCCACACTGGATGGGGTAGGTGAGGGGGAACAGATACTGGAAGAAAGGTTCAACAGAGGAGGAAAAGGAAATGACAGTCGCAAACGTCTGGGTGCGGGGAAAGGGGAATTCTTCAAAAGACACAGAAAAAACTGGTGTGGGGTGCAGAGGGCTCTGCAAACACACAGAGTTTCTCTTCCTGTGTGTCAAGAAGTGGCATTTCTGTTTGGAATTTGTAAGGCCCTTCTTACAACTTCTTCATATATCCCCTGATAACAGTTTCTGCACATGAAAGGCAACCGAGATCACTTCACTGTCAGCGAATCATGCTCAATTGTTTTGGCTTCAGCGCTGAGGCTCTGCCCCGCTGATCCTCCCTGTTACGAGATATTGCCTTGTCAGCACTGCCATTCTCCAGGCCCCGTCCCCTTTCTTCTCCAGTCCCCATCGCTCTGGCTAGGACTATGCTGTTCTTGACGCATGAGCTCTCCCCTCAACCACATCTGATCAAACCATCACCCTTTTGTTATTCAGCCTATTAGGTAGCATGAATAAACCTTTCATCATTTACTGCTTTATACCCCACTGACCATGCTGTTGTCTCCTATTGATAGCAACTACAGCTGCACTTTTCTATCTGCTCAGGCCAAAGGCAACTAGTCAATTAATATCAACTCAATTCCTTTCCAGTTCAAAGCCTACTCAAACTCTGTGGTCCCAGAGAACCATTTCTGGACACAAAAAGTTATGTTCTGATTTAACTCATCCTTTATCTTATTTGGCAAATTTGACCTACTGGATAATATTGAGATATATTCATTACGTTCAGGAAATATTGAAGCTGTAAGAAGGCAACTGTAACTTCAGATGATTTACACTTCCACCACTTAAAACACTGTGTTGTCATCCTGAGACTGTTAAGCATGGGGTTTGTTTCAGCTGAGTTTAGCCATCTAAAAAATGGGTATATAAGCATGAATTCAGGCTCCCTCTATAATCAGTGGGGAGACACAAGTAGCTACACATGATGTTGTTTCCATCTGTTAGAGACACCTCTTAGGATGAGGTGAATGCTGCCTAGGTTAGGAAGCTCGTTTGTCCATGTGGCTTGTATCATTACCGATATGGGAGGGCTCCTTCAGAGGGGTGATTCAAAGCCATATTTTGCTGCTTTTGGATGCAGGAAGAGGCTGGAGAATGCATCAAGAAGGCCAGTCTGTAGTCAAAGGTCTGGCACGCAGCTAGATTTCTGTGCAAATGCTTCTCTTACTCAAAGATCCTATTGAGCATCAGAAGGGTAGTGTCTTTTGGTTGTCATCTAGCATCTGGTGCATGAGTTATTGAGGATTTTCATAGCAATAAGGGAATTCCTGAGCTTCTTACACAGTAGCTGCTGGGCAATTCTTCCTTCCCAACCTTGCTGACCATGGCTCACCCTCTGTCTTTGCAAGGCCTTTCTGCAGTGCATTTCTCCTACAGCAGCAAAGAGGTTAATGAAAAAGCCACCTAATACCGTCTGCCAAGGATAACAACAGACTCAGATGTTGAACTGCCTGGCAGATACTGCAAGGCCAAGCACAAATGAATATGGGAGCAAAGCAGAAGATGTGCCTGCTCGCTGCGGGAAATGAACAGGGCCTGGAGATGGTTGGGAGAAGCAGCCTGACAGACAGCCATCAAAAGCCAGGTGGATTTATTAGCCTGCCAAGAAGCAATACGAGGAGGGCTATGTGGTGAAAGCAATATGTAAAACGTAAATGTCAGTAAGAAACATGAGCTATGGAGCTCTGTGAATAGCCTCTAAAGACCAAGCCTGATGTGCCAAAGAGCCTTTATTTCCAGAGGTCAGTTCTCTTGCCTGTCACTGAGTAGGGAGGATGGAGTGAGCTTTCCAAGTCCAGAAAATGACATGGTTCCTATCCAGCCATTTTATTCTGTGCATCTTTAGGGTGACTCATGCCTCTTGATGACCGTATCTCTGGCCACAGAGAACTGCAAGCATTACAGAAGAGCCCAGTCAAGATAACAACTCCTTTGGTCCTGCAGAGGAGATTGGTGAGGATCACAACAAGGAGAGTTTCCCTTCCCGAAGCCTGACAATTTGGGAACAAGAGACCAAGTGCAAATGTAGGGCTTAAATCCTCCCGGGTTTCTTTCCTGGAAGAATGGGCTTTTGCAAGCTCAGTAATCTTCCTTTATCCCCCTTGGTCCAAAAGCTGAAAGATACTTTCTTGCTCTGGCCTCAGAATAGATAGGAACAGCAGGCCACTGAGTCCTGTACTTTCCTTACTGTGCCTCAGCACAGGACTGGTGGAGCTTCTCTGCTGGAAGAAGTATCAGCATGGAGACTGCTCCATGCTCCATTCAGCCGTGAGCCTCTCCACAGAGATTGCCAATGACAGCGAATGCAACTAGCTCCAAAAGAGCTGTGGTTTTAGTGGTATGGGCACCTGTCCATTAGGAAGTGCGCTGAAACCTCTGACGCATTTCATAGGTTCCACCAGAGACCCATCAAACACTAATAACATTCAATCACTGCTAACCAAGGCTGATTTTGGACCTGATGCTTGGAAGTGAAATACTACCTATCCCACCACCCGTCCCTGCCATAAGTCAATTATATATTGTAGTATTTGAAACCAATAAAACAGAGCTTTTTATTATATGCTATGGCTTTCTTTGGAAGATATTGCAACCACAGTTCAGTTTGGAAACTAAACACATAGCTTATTTTATTTTCTTTAATAACTTTATATATATATGTATCTTGTTACCAACCCTTTTATCCACATGATTTTTTTTTTTTTTAATTACAAAGAATATTTTGTTTCCTTCTATTTCTGTTCGGCAATGAACTCTATAATCTTGTTCTTTATTTAGATGCATTTGTTCACTATTCAGACAGCATTAGTACTGCCCACAACTAGAATTCACTCTAATTCAAACGCCATCACTTACCACACTCCAACCCACACAATAGACAGTGCAGTGGCAGAGACATTGAAGCATCTTTTGAGAGAACCTAACGCCAGAGTCTGAACCGTGGTTTGGACCCATGCAGAGGGCTGTACTAACTCTAATGGTGTCTAGTCACTTTCGTGGGCAGCCAAATGCCACCAGGTGCAAGTGTAAGCCACATCTCTTACATATGACCTATGGGCTAACAGTGATTCGTAGTGATTTGGCCTAATCCAAAGTTAGTTTTGTGTGAGGACAACCTGCTGCTGGGTTCAGCTGGCTTTGAAAAAGACCCTTAGGTGAACAAAGCAGACCTTGACTGGATCTTAGGTAGCTCTGTATGGTGAATAACTGTATAACCCTGATGTTTCCCAGAGAGAGGTCACCTGTCAGCACCCCATTAACTCCAGGAAGAAGGAAAATTTCAAGCGAAAAGACAAAAAACCTGTTGTTTTAGTGTCACCTGAATTTATAAAATGAGGTACATCCACAATTTCAATGCTACAGTGGAAAAGAATAACAGTCCCTAAGAGTGAGGGAAAGCAAAAATAAGAGTTGTGTTTTTTATTACAAGAGGAAAGGGATGGAGGGAGGGGCGATAATTAAATTAAGTACAAAGTATCATGTGAAAGCAGACTAAGTGAAAAGAGAGAGATCCTACCTCCCCCCCCCCAGCCATGTTAAAGAAAAAAAATCAAGGGAAGCTGTTTAGCAATTTTAAGAAAACGCAGTCCTGAAAGGGACAGGGAATTGTTGCTCCGTGGCAAGAAGGGAAACAATTCCCACCCCACACTCTTCGGTCCTTCCTCTCTCCTGACTCTCTCGCCTCCCTCCCCGCTTCGCCTTCCCATTCGGCAGCCTCTGGCCAGCCATCCTTCAGCTGCTGCTCTCCTCTCATCCTTTGCTGTCTTTTTGACTTTAAGCAGTTCCCTAGCAACAGCTGTTTTCAGCTGAGAGGAAGAGCCGTGGACATTTTGCAGGCACAGCGGTGGGCAGGGCTCGGCCTTCACTCACGGGTGATGGCTGACCCCAGGACTGACTGGGACATGGTGCAGCTCCAGGGCCACAATTTCTGCACCGATCTCTGGTTGCAGCCTGAGACAGGGGGGCTGCACCTAACTCTCACGCTTCCCCCATTCTTTGTGTTGGTTAACAAAAGGTTGCTCATTCTGCTGCACTGGAAACACTCATCTCCCCTGACCAAACGCTGGGCCTCACCCAACAGAAAAGCCTCTCAGACACCATCAGTGTGGCAATCCTACGGTAGGGATATAGGTATTAAGGTATGGCACAAGGGTCCCCATTCTTCTGGCTAAAAATAAGAGCTCTGATTTCCATGTGTCAGATGCTGTCCTGACCCCCTTGCTGTCCAGCCCACCTCGCTGCTGGAGGCTGTTATCTCTAGAGCAGAACGGGGAAACATGTGCTCGCACCTCACCAGCAGCATGTGTTAGCTGGAGCCATCGTGGGCTGTGTGCGGGGACAGCCAAGGATGCAGGCACGCATCCCCTTCCACCCGCTACGCTTCTGCGGCATTGACGCTTTGGCAGAGGGGAGGATGAGCAGCTGAGGGCAGCAGCATCACTGCAGTAGAGTTACTGAAGCTTAGCTAAAAGAGTCCTAACCTATCATTATCATTGATGTTGTTGTTATTATTATTATTGTTATCGTTATTATATCCCCTGTTTAATTCACCCCAAAGAAACCAAACCTGTGTTACTTTATATAGCAGTCATTCACACACCACCCACAAATGTTTCCCATCATAAGCACTGAAGTTACTCTGGAAAATAGGATGCAAGTTTTTAAGCCATTTGGTAGGGCTTTTGAAAATTGGACCCCAAGTCATCACACCGCAATAACTGTTAGTCTAGAATAGCCTAGTACACTAGTTAAATTTGTAAAGTGGGCACGTACTCACATAAACCTATAATGCCAAGTGATCCAAGCATCTGACAAGATCCCACAGTATAGTTACTCCAGTTTAAAACAGAAGAAGAAAAAAGACAAGGTTTTCTCCTTTATCCAAAAAAACAAGTGGGCAAAGTTTTTTATTGGGTGTCCGCTGGTGTTAGAATTCTGTGATAGTGCCTCGATCGTAGGTTTTTTCCTCCTGTTTTTTTCCAAGCTTCCTAACTATCATGTTGAATAAAGGTGCAGAACTGTCTTGCATGGTGGAAATTATATGTCTGGATGTGTTGTGAATCTGACCTCACTCTCAGTCTTGCCTCTTTTCAGAGTGTTTCATCTGTGCTTTGCTCATCCCTGTACAGACAGGGGCTTGGCAGCCCTGCCAGCTGGTGTACCTTACGTATGAGACACATCAGTTACCCACTGTTTCACCCCACCTCCCGCCACCTGGCACAGCGTCTGCATCTCCTACCTTGCCTGTTCAGCACTCCTAGCAGCGTCCCCCTCTGGCACCCTGCATGTCTGCTAGTCAGCTGTGTCCAGGGTTGGGGGTCCCACAGCAGGAGAGAGGCTGCAGCCCTGCACAGCTGCTACAGAGAATGTATCTTCTAAGGGGATCCCACACTCACATGTGCCCCGTGAACGCATGTTTTCGGTAGGAGTAGACCTTCCCCTGCCAACTCCCATGTGACTTGACATACTACAGTGACTTAAGACTGCTGTAAGGTAGAGAGTAGTATTAGGGTAAAGTCCCGTAAAGGATAACTAGGTGCCTTGGCTCTCCTAGCCTGAAGAGGCCCATTCTGTACCCTGGCTTTGCTGTCATCTACATCAACAGCAATCGTCATTTGTACTTGTATCCCCTTCTCCTTCCTCTATTGTTTCCACTTTCCTAGCCCTGCCCCTGGGCCTCCATCCCTATGACAGCAGTCTCTGTTGCCCGGTGTTAAAGTTGTGCAGAGTGGGATAGGATGTGGATGGATGATAGATGGGACGGAGGGAGTACGTGTGGGCAGAAGGCTGCTCAGGTAGAGAGAGGGGTTTGTGGGGTTTAGAGAAGGGGGCAAATTGGAAATGGAGTGCATGTACTCCAGGGAGTAAGGAAGGAGGAAAGGGCATCAGGGGAGAAGTGGCAAGAGAACTGGAGGAAAGGCGACAGACCCCATCGCCTATCTGTGGTCTCTTATACGTCTGAAAATCCCACTACCATCCTCTCTTGCCCACACCCCTCCTGAAATCTACTACCCTTTCCATCACACTGATGCCACCCAAAGTACCACTGATCCTTCCCACGCTCCCCCACTTTTCAGCCTTTGGAGCAGCCTTCCTTGCCCTTTTCCACTGTTGCAGAAACTCACTTTTCTTACCCCAAATGTGCTGGCAACAGGAAAATTCTCTGAGGCTGAAAACCCAGAGCTGTGACCTGATGCCTGGGAATTTACCTTCCAGGCAGCCTCACACCAGCCTCACAGGAGCTGAGCTGTGCCTGCTCTCACACCTCTGTGAGCTGCAAATAGCACCTCCTTCTTTGGTCTAGTAGACCTCTCTACTGGGGTGAAAACATGCCCACTTCCTACGGCCACACATTTTTGCCTTTTGTGTCCTTTCCAAACCTCCATTTTTTTTCTGGTCCCTGCTCTTCTGCACATCTCTGCTCCTTTCACTCTTTATGCATTTCCCTCTTTTTGGCAATATTCGGTTTCTGTCTTATCTCCAGTCCTAAGCTTGTCTCTTTGTCAATCACTGGGGCTTAGCAGCAAACTAGTTAATTCTGACTAAGTGCCCTCATTAGACTTAAAATGAGATTAATGGTAGAGTACAGGAGTTTGCACTTCTCAGGCACTGCTTTAAGCTACCCATTGTCTCAGGCAGAGACCACTGCTTTAGTTAAACCAGCTCGTATTTGATAGGTTCTCTCCCAAATCAGAGGCAAGACTTCTTTTGTTTTCAAAGGAATTCTTATATACTTAGAACTTGAATATGCCATTTGGGCCACATAAACGTATGTTGGCCAGATGTTTAATACCCTTGTTTCAATGTGTTTTGCTGACAATAAAAGAATAACGAATGTTCCTGCAGGACAGTTTGATGTAGATTAGGATACAACAACCGCGTTTTGACGTTTGAGTGTGTGAGAACAGCAGAGACAAACAAAAAATGAATTAAATGTAAATTCTGTTCTTATTTTTCCTCTGTGAACTTGATATTTTATCCATAGGTCTGAGTATAACATACATTATGAGTTGACCAGCAATATACTGTAAAAACAAGAGAAACAAACACCCCCAGCCCAGTCACAATGAATGCCACATAAATCATCCCACATAATGGGTCTATGGAATCTGCCCCTCCTGGCTATACTCAGTGGGTATCATCAGTTGCATTCCAGCAAGACTGAATTTGGTCAAGTAAGTAACAATATCTGGAGTGTTTATGTGTTCCACCTATTGAAATGATGAGTGTTAAAAAATACTGACACTACAAGGGATCAAATTCTGCTGTAATTTATATATCTTAAAATCCTACAGGAGTTACTGGGTGTGTGTTGGTGTCACTAAAAACAGCATTAAGCGTACGATTTATGGAAGCAGTTTAGTACAGCTATAAGCCTATCAGAGATTAACACACACACAGTTTCTGCATTCTGTAAACTGCCATCAATCCCCAGTACTGCCACCAGAGAAGATAATATCTTCTCATCTACAATAAAATATACTCTTTCTAAATTTGGTACCAGAAATGTTTATTCCTTGCACAGCTCAACCATATGAATAAAGAACTCAGAATGACGAGATCAATTCCAATGCAAATCTGTTGGTATGCAGAGTATTTTATGTCATATGGAGAACTTCAAGTTACATGCTCAAATATGACACCTGCCAACATATTGGGAACTTGGAGTATGAAATCCTGGTTCTGCTAAAATCATGGTCTAGTCATACTACTGCTTCCAATAGTTTGTCTCTGGGCAAGCCTGTTACATCAGGGCTGGAATCCTTTTGCAGGGCCTGGACTACAGATGAAACTGGTAGGTGGACATTGGTGTGTTTGAAATGTATTGTGCAGGTAGGACTGGTCCCTAATGGTGTATTATCTTCTAACTATTCAGCTCCTTTCGTCCCCAATGGCATTGCAAAAGGGAAGACGATGGACACAGTGATACAGAGCTATAACCACCACCAAAAGCTGAGCTGTTGTCCATTATCGGTGAGCAGTGCTTTTCACTAGAGGAAAGGGCACTCAGCCATGAAATCAGGAAGCACTGAAGAAAATTTAAAAAAAAAAAGCATTCTGAGGTAGGACTTAAAATGAACCTGGGACTGGACTAGGTGACATGGCATGTGAGATTTGTGGGGCTTCATTTGGGAGTTGAGAGATGTGAACTGTTTTTCCAGCAGTTCCAACAGGACCAACTTCTCCCCAGCTTGTGTTCCCTCTCTGTTCTGCTGTGCCTCTTCTTCTATTTATCTTCTTTTTTTGGCATCTAGTTCTTCTGAGGAACGACTCCTCTCTCTTCTTATAGGGTACTGCAGTGCATATTATAATAAAGACCTGATCTCTGTTACGACACGAAGATCATATGGCAAATGAAATAAAGGGTAAACAGTTGAAGATGGAAGTGCCATCTCTGCCATGAGATACAGAGATCCAGTGTCACTAAAAGCTGATGTCACTAAAAGTCTCTCTAGGAAAAGCCTGTTTCCCAAAGGTGGGATTTCCCTGCCAAGCGTGTAAACCCAGAAGACTCTAGTCTCAGCCTGCATTATGTAAGAATATATAAAACCAGCTATAGCAGATAAAACCATGCTGTGTAGTCCAGAGTTCTGCCGGTGATAGCAGCCAAAAGTGGTGCCCTGGTAAGAGTATAGAACAGGGCCAGCATATAGCAATCCTTGCCCTGTATACTCTTCCAGCCTCCAGCGAGTTTTGGCTTAAGAGCTCCCCGTATAATACAGCAGCAGAGCTGCATCAGGTAGCTTCTGATGTTTGTTTCTTCCAGGACTGTATTTGATTACTTTTGAAACTCATATGATCTTCCAGCATCCATAAAATCCTGAGAAAAGGTACTCTTTGCTTAACTGTGCATTACGTAAAGGAGCTGTTTCTTTGCTCCACTTTGAACCTGCCACCTGCCTGCCTTGAACATGTACTGTGCTGTGATTCCAACACAGTATTTCTGGCCTCTCCTCCAAGCTGAGGTGCAGGAAATCATGTTTGCAGACTCAGCAGTGTTACATAGCACACAGCAGCATCAGAGAGACACATAGAAGATAGTGTGATTTTCATACCACTCCTCTTGGGCTTTCAAAAACCGAAAGACTCCTGGTCTTCTGGTCCACCTTATTGACTGGATCTGGGTTTCTGTTTTTTTATGGATGGATGGACACGATGGCAAGCCTCCCTGGCATAAGGAGTGGCCTGACTATCAAGAAGGAATTTGAAGAAAGTCTGCTATGTTTTTCTTCCTTCCTCTGATTCACAGTCATGTTTCATTTCACCAGCTAAAAGCCCTGAAGTGACACAGGAGGTTATTCAGGGCCATTCTGTGGCAGTGCAGCTGAGTAAAAAGTATCGTTTCCAACCTTACTAGCAGCTGAGCATGCTAAATACACAACTGTCTTGCCAGCATGAAGAAGTCATGTGGCTCCACCAGCTTTTTCACTGTAAAGAGGATGGAATAGATCTTCCAAACTGTGCACAAAACTGTGCAGTACAGCCTCCTTCCTCCCACTGTATCGCTCTGCAATGGATGTAAAGTAACACATCAAACACCTTTATAGCCATATTAAGGCCCTTCTGATTTTCTGACAAAGATTCTTGGTATAAAAAAAAAAAGCCGTTACATGCTTTTTCAGACCTGAGTCACTGAGGTTCGGTACTGTTTATTGCACAAGTGCAAATGCAAGCTCAGGTCTGCCGACACTGCTGCAGGGCTTGATGAGATGAGCACATCGGGTTGTCTCCTCCTATGTCAGCTCGTGCTGCCTGCCTCAGTACAGGCAGGCCTCTGCAGTGACCGCGACAAAACGTCTGATAGCAGAAATACTAGCAACAACAGTGCATTCATTTAGTGCTAAACTCTTACTGTTCTTTGTTTGCCCTCTCCCAAAACCCTCTCTGTTCCTCACTGGGAGAAATAATGCCTCTTCCTCTCTTCCTCCTGAATACACTGCTCCATGCAGTGGAGTTGTTCCTATTGCTTCCCCCTCTTCCCTCTGCCTCTTGGAGTGCCACCATCCTACAGTAGGAAGGGTTGTCCTTGCGCCTCACCCCTTGTGTCTCCTGTCCTCCCCTTCCCTTGCAGGAATGGGCTGTTTCTTCTTCCTCTCCCTCTAGTGCTTCCCTAACAGGTCCTCTGCCCACAAATCACTGAAGCGGCACAAGCGCAGCACTACCTGTGTTTAATGTCTGCGGCGTTGCCTGCTGCTAGCACAAGCTGGATGTGGCAGGCGAAAGGCTTGTCTCTGGCTATGGGTGAGCTTACAAGAAGAATATGACAGTGTGAGCTGTTTCTTCCCTGAATGCACTGTCCATGCCACGTGAGAGACTGTCTCAAGCTCCTTCAGCACACTCGGATAAAAACAGCTCTCATCTGCACTGGGCATGGGGCAATTTCTGCATCTTCCACTGTGTTAGGCTAGCCTGGGTATTAAAACAAGTCCTTCTTAGCAGAAGCACAGTTGTGAGTATATTTGCATCTTACTCGCACCTCATATGCACGGCTGCTGGTGTGCAAAGGTAACAGATCCTTTTTCTAGGAGTTTTGGTCAGTGGCTTTTCCTCTGATTGTAGCCCAGAGAATACGTTCAGGAGGCAGCTGGATCTGGCCACTGGCTTTCCAGAGACCCAGAGCCAGTCATCTCTACACCGCAACACAAAAAAGGGAGAGTCACCAAAGTGGGGAAGGATGTGTAGTGGAAAAAAAGCGCTGTTAAGGGACACTTGAGGTTCTCTCCGTTCTGGAATATCTGGGAAAATAGGTGAATGTAGAACCAAGAAGGATGTTCTACAGGTTTCAAATATAACACGCAGGATTGCTGCACAGAGTGAGCGAGAGAAAGAGGGTTGTATATTTGATGGCTGAAATACTGCCAGTCTCTCTCCCCCTCCTCGAAATATGTTCATGACGCCCAGACATAAAGTTCAGTGTTTCATTCCATCTCAATAGGGATTTTATGACTAAAGTGCCGAGGATAAGAAAAGACCAATTTGTAGTTTTATTGATCAGGCTAAAGGTCAGGGGCAGACGTGTAGGTCATGGTGCTTCCTCTGAACAGACACAGGACCAAGAGCCTACCTTCTGAAAGCTGAAGAAGGGGGGGGAACTTACACTGATAAAACATGACAGCTGAGATGTCAATCATGACCAAATTGGACAGGCTCAGAGATGGGAGGCCTCGCAACAACTGTAACTTTGCCCCCATGCCTGCATGCTCTGGCAGAGGGGCTTGTACTATGTGTTTGCTCAGGCTGTGATGTGGTGTATGGGCAAATGCCAGGACACAATTTAATATAATGAAAACATAATTCATATTGACGAAGTTTATTATGAGATCAAGTTTCCCAGTCCTAGCTGAACCACATAAAGCATATACTGTCACTACAGGCATTTTGGCTGAAACGGTAGGGGCTTCTGCTGCATGGAGATAGCCTGGAAGGTATTTGTCATCATGGCCCACTCTGGGCTGGCTGCAATAGTAGAATAACACAAAACTACATTGATTCATTGTCAGGAATTTACAGTTTAGACTTAAAATGTCATGAAGTGAAATGGTTTCCACAGCAATGTCAGTTTTTCTCCCCTACATATATTAATTTTGTCCTCATTTGCCCCTGTGAATCACCACTGAAAGTGAGACTTGGTCTCTGTAGTATATTCTGTTCCTGGTCTCTCTGTGTTATGTTTGCAGTGCAAAGCTGTTTATGGCTGAGACTGTGCTTGCTGTAAAAGACAGAGGAACCAACACAGCTTTAATTAAAGATGGTTTAAGTTAACTTTTGGTCCTGCTGATTCTGAACTATGCCAAGAAGCTGCTGGTGTAATGCTGATGGACCCACCTTCTGTCCTTAGCTTGCTCCTGCCTCCCTTTGGGGACTGGCTCGTCTCCCAAAGCCCTGAAGTGAACATGATCTTCATGGTTCCGGAAGACCTCTCTCCTGTGAGAAGGTCCTTATTAAGCAACTTGTGGCCTTCACAGCCCCTCCACACTGTTCTGATGTCCCTGCCTACCCCACCAAGTGCAGCAATGGAAGGAGGCCTTCATACTTTCCTACCATTTAGGATACGTGCAGGCCAGGTAAACATTACTGTAGGTGGTTTAATTTAGGTATTGCTTTTTCCAGACCTTACTTCTTCAGATTTAGTCTGTACAAAGCAAAAACGGGGTTTTGTTTTATAGTAAACTTAATCTTCAGGTACAAAGGAAGAAGGATTCCTAACTCGTAAGTGACAGGCTAACACAGCTAAGCTCTTTGAAGGGGATCCAGAGAGCTAAACCCTTCTCTTTAACTTCCCTTCCCTACATTAAGTTGTAGGCAAACTAAGCCTGAAAACAGGTAAGGCTCCACGTCCCTGAAGAAGGTATATCATTACCTGTACAAAACATCTCTTAAGTATTTGTCCCATTACCCAGACAGTCAGATGACTTGATTAACATCTCACCATTTCACAGAACCATCTTCATCGTGATGGTTTCTGAGCTCCAAACAAAGTCTGGTTTTATCACACACACCCCGTCTAGCAATCTAATTCCCCGTCTTTCTTTTCATGCTGTATTTTTCTTCTACTTGTTGATCAGCTGAGTAATGAAGTTTCATGGTAGGTTCTGGCGATCATGAGATCTGAGGTCTAAGACTTGAAGCAGTGAGTTACTTAGCTAGTTACATAGCTAGCAGCTACACAGCCTGGTGGCTTCTAGATGCCTGCTGCACCACTTGGAGCTGCTTCTGGCCACAGCAATTTCACGACTGTGGTCAGCTGCAAGAGTCATAAAAACACAGGTGTCTTGTCTAAGAGTTCATTCTAAAGAAAAAGGTGCAGTCGTGATTAGACAAAATCAAATAATAGTTATCTATACCTCAGTAGCAATCTTTATGCCTAGCAGATTTGAGGAGCCCAGTGTAACTCTTAGCTCTCATCTCCCTCTGATCTATACCTTTTCTCTGGACCATGGAGCTAGAGAACTGTTGTAACGTCACATAACAAGGATTGAATAGCCTAGGCTCTGTGTGTATTTAAATTACAGCCTCAGTGCTCCATTAGTGTGCATTTCTATTGCCTTCACTACTTATATATTTGAATCTCTGGTAAATAGGTTCAGGAAGTAATAGTAAGGAAGAAGGAAGGATCATATTTACTTAGTGTAATAAGAAAATATGAGAGAAGCAGAAATTAGAGATTTGCAGGTGACTATACCTAGTGTTTTGCAGCTCAGAGGGTTTGCATCTAACAGCCATGCCTATTAGACCACATCAGATCTTATAATTAACTAACAGCAGTGGGGGAGAGACATTCCCTGGGTGAAGCCAAACAGCAGCTGCAGGGTCTGTACTGCATCATATTGGGGAGCAACCCCTCAGTGTGAGGGTTTGGGAGGACAATATCAAAGAAGGAGATCCTGAACTGCAAATTGTTTGCTCTATGGAGGAGATGGGTAAGAGGCAGAGATCGTCAAAGGGAGAACACAGGGAGGGAAAGCTGGAGACCAACAGGCATCATTTTGATTCAGAAGAGCAGACAATAGGGTGGCCTTATGTACACAGGCAAAATCTTAGTCTCAGAAGCAGCTTATGGGTATGGAGAAACACTCCTTTTGATCTCTGATGTATAATTGCCGGTTAGGGACAGAGTGAAGTGTTACAGAGAAATTGGGCAGAAGGATTTTAGCAGCCATATAATCAGGGATATAAGTGAGAACAGGATGAGATCTGGGAGAGTTTAAGATGAGGGCAGAGACAGGTTTGGGGCTAGAACAAAATAGAGTTATGGCCAAGTCCAAAATTGGGGCCCTACTTTGACCTTACGGGCAGGATAGGTGTAATGAGTCTCTCAGAGCTGAAACTGGAGGTGATGTTTCGCTAGCCAGGAAGGTGCATTTGAGATAAGGGTGGTAAAAAAGACATGATTCACTATGCATAGTAAGACAGCAAAGCTGAAATTTCCTATTTTGTTTCAACCTACTTTCAGGACATCCTTTGGCATATGTTTCCACCACCGGGCTAACTCTCCAGGCTGGCACACAGATGAAAGCAAAGCCTGAAGCCTGACCTGTTCCCACAGGATCTGCTGTCACCTGTGCATTTTGCAAGGGCTTCTGGAGCCATTTCCCACTTGTGCTGCATGGCACAACTCTTCCCCAGGGAGCTGTGAGCAAATTTGCCTGTGCAGGCACACATGGGAACTGTACAAAGGGAGCTGGGATCCGAAGGGGCTCGGGTGGGCTAGCGCCAACTTTCGCTACAAAGACTGATCACTACAAAGCATGTGTTACAACCCCAAGTAAAAGCAACTTCCATGTTCTGGTCTGTATCTTAGGTTTGGGTCAACTCCACCCAATGGAAAAAAGAGATTAATGTGTGTGAGAGGGTTTTTTTTCTGTGGATGAAGGACAGTTGCCACACCTGAGGGAAAGCCTGGTTTATCTCCCCAGGGGAGGGAAGCCCTCACCAGAGCAGAAACCTCCACAGTGCAGAGGAAATGGAGATCTGCAAGGGCTGGCAATTACTTTCATGCCTTTGTCGCAGGGGCTACTGGTAGCAACGTGTGATGCTTCTGGGGAGCTTTTTAATCTGAAAGTCTTTCTCTTGGAGATGAGCAGAAAGGAGAACGAAGCCCTGAGCTCGGCTCCACATCCCACTTCAGGGCCAGCAGATGTGCAGCCTGCCTCAGGCGCACCCATCTCATCTAAACCTCTATTTTCAGGGGTTTAACAGGGGCAACCGCACAAGGGTGGAAAATGCTGGGAGATGAGCATCCTTCCCAGCCCTGCCACGGCAAGCCCACTGCCCGCTGCTGAGCACAGACAGGCTGACCGGG
>NW_008824032.1:6196874-6203839 GCF_000699105.1 Pygoscelis adeliae | reverse complement strand
TGGGCTGCGGGTCACCTGCGGCCTCCCGCTCCCTTCGGGCGCGGCGGCTACCGCCCCGAGGCTACCGCCTGTCCTGAGGTGAGCCTGGGGCTCACCCAAGCCGCAGCCCTCCCCACACACCACCCTCGCCCTGCCTCCCTCGGACTGCCGCAACCGGGGCGGATGAGATGCCACAATAGATGAGTTGGCCCGCACCCGTAATTCAGGACAGTGACAGGGTGCGCAGGGGGAGAACAGGAGGATGAAGAGGGGTGGGGATGCCACTGCGGCAGGCTGTCGGCAGCGCTTGCTTTCATGCAGGTCTGGCCTGGTGACTGCTCAACGCGGCTCTGCAGCTGCGTCCACTGAGGAGCTCTCCTGCAGCAGGCTTGGGAAAGCCACCGGCCATTCCCCCGGTAAAATATTTAGCAGGTCAGCCCAGCCGCAACCTCTGGTGGGAGCCCCGGTGGTGCCTGTGGTCATCTCGGAAATGCTCCAGTGCTGGGTTACAGGGTGCGGGAGGGTGATTGGCGAAGAGCAGAGCTTGGGGTAGTCGGCAAAGCCGCAGCTGGGCTGCACAGGCAAAACAAACTGGGTGTGTAAATACACAGACTTGGTCTTTATACAGGAGTGAGTTCCAGAGTTCAGGATAGTGGTTACCGTATAGAAAAGTGCTTGTCACCATGGTGACTGAGCAATGCTGCACCTTCCTGGGAGTGGAAAGCACTAGTCCAGGGAATCTGCGGCGTGAGACCAGTGGTTTTAAATGGAGCCATCTTTACCTCTTGAAGCCAGGGATCACAATCTGTATTACAATTGTATATATGACCATGAAGTGGATTGGTTGGAATCAGCCTGGCCTGGTGCCCGCCCGATGGCTATATGTATACGGGAAGGACACCATGAGTGTACACTGGTGTCCATTGCAGGCAGTGTCTTCCAAAAAGAGCCTTGCAAAAACAAAGGCAGCAGCAGGGAGTGCGGCAGGGCAGGAGGGGCATCTATCCCTCTCCAGGTGTACCAAGAGCTTTCCTAGTATTTTGGGGTTTTTTTTGTTTGGTTTGGTTTTTACCAGCAGCATACCTTAATCTGGTAAAAGTTATTACTGCTCCATACAACCTTTGGCCCTCTTCAGGAAGTCCTAAGTATTCATCCCAGAACCCTGGGAAAAAACTCTCTAAAAACCCTAATCATAGGTGGCTTCCAAGAAGGGTGACAGCAAACCTCCCTGATCCACTGGCAAATTCCTCTATTACTGCTTGTCTAGTTAAGAAAAGGGTAGCTCTAAACATGGTCTAGGAGACTCATTCACTGGTTCTCATACCTGGGAACTCAAAGGCTGTGAACCAGGGGGAGGAAAAAAAGAGAAAGAAACTCAGTGGATTCTCCTTTATCCACTTCTTCCCTTATCCAGATCTCCTTAGGGTCACCATAAATGAAACTTGGCTGATGGAAATAGTCACAGATTCCTGAAGTGTTTTGAGAGGATTTTGTTGAAGATGACAGGCGCTTTGAGTCGAAGAACTGCTTGCACTGCAAAAGACAGTGCCCATGAGGGAGGTGAAAACAACACTCATGGATGAGCTACTCAAAGTATGTTCGGATGGGTAAGGCGGTGCTGTACCGTGAGCACTTGAGCATGCACCAGGTGAGCTGGTATATCTGTTCTCAGCCAGGCAGAGACATGAGCCCTGGAAGGAAATTAGCCGTATTAGCATAGCGTGACATTGAGGTTGATCTCCCCCATTGCTGATCAGAATTCGTTGGGTCTGGAAGCACGTGTGGCTAAATTGTTTTCAGCTCTGGAGTTATTTGGGGCACAACTACCCATGACCAACTCCAGGCAAAGTAGGCAGTAGCTACAAGGGGTACTGAAATATCTCCAACCCTGCTGTCAGCTCTGCCAAAGCCAGGCTTGCAACATCACTCGGAGAAAGGCTGAGTTGTGTAAAACAACATTTATGGCTGAGGGTACTGGCCTCTCAAAAACATCCTTGTTGCCTCTGTTCTCTTCCTCCTGGAGTCTTGAGGGATCCCCATTCCAGTTCCTTTCTGCCTTCTTTCCCTTCCCAATCCTTTTTCTTGCTCTCTCAGGAATAGTCCAGCTGAAATTCCCACATCAAAACTGAATTTTACCTACGCTCCTGAGAATCCACCAGCCACCTCTGGCACTGCCTTGGGGGATCTCTGCTTGGTGTAGCCACATCCTTTGAGACCGCCCAGCTCAGATATATTTGTCATAACTAAACCTGGGAGAAAGCCCCCCTCCCTGTCACCCTTCCTCCCTTCCCAGGACACTGTCGGAATGGCAGCAGCAGCAGAATTACCTGGCTGCTTTTCAGAAGAACGTATCCCAGAGCAAAGTAAGGCAGTGGCCTCAACCACTCAGTGTAATTAAGCACAAGCATCATTTTTGTGTAGCCTGTGCCGTGGCAACCGCAGCAGTTACTCTCATTTAGCTGGAAGGTTAAGAAGGGAGAGCCGTGGTATTTCACAAAAGATCCTCCTTGCAGGCAGTGCCTTAAACCATTTCATTGAATGAAATACACTCGTGGAGCGAAGTGTGCTGGAGGGGGGAGAGGGGGCGGGAGAAAAACACACTGGATAGAACCACACCGTTTCTGGCCGTGGTTCAATAACAGCTCTTGGGGCAGCACCTGATATACTATTAGGGTGAAAAAGGCTTTTTATACGTAGTGCTTTGGCACCCTGATAGCACCTCTGTTTTTTCTCTCTTTCTCTAGAGTTCCCCAGAGAGGCACTATATTGTCTTCCCTCTAGTTAAAGGGAGAGGGGGCTATTTGCATAGACAGGTCACTGTTTCTGTTGAAGGTGGAATGAAAGGGCTAGTTAATTCATGCACACAGACAAGAGGATATAGCACTGTACTGTCAGCCATTACAAGAACCGGCAGTAAGACAGGGTGAGGCAGCTCAGCACAGTGCACGCAGCACTTGCCAGAGCAAACCTTTGGGTCAGTGTAGCAAAAAGAGTGATGCTGATAAAGAAAAGCCAGTCAGAAAGGAAGGGAAAAGCAGAATAAAAGATCAGGGATCAGATTTTTTGGCTGCTTTATATGACCCTAAATTCTTCTGGCACCGTGGTGGGGAGACAAAGGGTGTGGCCACGGTACTTTCACATCCCAGCTACTCTGGGCTCTAATACACTCAACGTACAGCCAGGTGGTGACATTTCTAAGGGCAGAGTAGCAAGCACAATCTGGGACATGCCAAAGGGACTGTGAGATCCCTTGCCACCTAGGATGGGCTCTATGTATTATGCTGGAGGTCCTGAGATGGACGGCCAGAACCCGAGTCATGATCTGCTGCAGGGACCAGCAGAATTAGAGAGCCTAGAGTTGGAGTTCTGGCAATTCAGGCTTGGACTTCTTCGGAGCTTAAGGGTTGGATACTGCTGCCAATGAATGCAAAGGAGATTTGGCAATCACCCTCAGCTAGTGCAAGAGAATAATATCACCTGAGTCTTACATAGTGCTTTTCATCAAGAGATCCCATGTCTGTGTCATTACTGCTAGTTTTTTGTATCTTAGGAAGCAGAGATGGGGAGAAGGCGAGGGGAGTTGTCCAAAATTGCCCGGTAAACTGGTGGTAAAACAAATAGGAAACCTGCTGCTCACACTGCCAAACTGAATTCACTTGTCACACACAAGGGAATGAAACATAAGGCTGCTGTCTTCCTCTCAGTCTTTCTGAGATAAAGCAGAAATCTCTCTCTGAGGTTGTGGATACTGAGGTCTCCTGTGCCAGGATAGCAGATGTCTGCGCTGTGTGGGTCCCATACCCTATGAGGATCATTGTCCAGACAGCATGTCTCACCCTGCAACTGGTCTGAAGTATTTGTTCCTCACGTGGGATGGCAAATGGTGGGGAGGTAACTAGATTGATCTCCCTTGTAGGCCTTTGCCTGAGACTTGGTAAGCGGATTCCAGATGGTACAAAGCCCCTGCTGTTTGGATCTGCACAAAAAACTGCGTCTTCCTCAACCTATTTCACAACATATTTGGCTCGCTGTCGGTTGGTTGCTATTTGCACGAATTAAGCTGAGCTGCCAGGAACGTTTGCAAACAGTGAAAAGCAAAGTGCGATGCACAAAGCAAGTCAAAATAGGTCTCAAATCTGGCAAAATGCCTGCAGGTGCTTATAACATTTGACTTACTCTAGCCCATATATTACACACCCACACACTCATTCATCCAGCTTTCTCTTGCCCTCACGCCCACACACGCTCACCCTTCACAGGTTCATTCACCTTCTCTTCTCCCTCCCCACTTTCTCTTCCAAACACAGTCATTCCCACACACAAATGTACCTCAGACACACCCGTTGTTCCCCGTATACAAACACACACGCATTTATGAGTGCTGAGTGCAGTGTCTGTAGGCGGTATATATACATTCGTACAGCCGACGATGCTGTAATCTTATACCTCTGCTGTGAAAAAGCCTTTGGGATTAGTGAGCTGAGAGCTCTGATTGCTCTCACTTTCGCGTAAAATACCACTGATGCAGTTTATGGGGCTGGCTGTTCCATCCTTCCCTGCCTCACCCTGAACTCTGCCACTGTTTTCCACAGAACCTCCCTTTCTGCTCATCTTCCCCTTGCTCCCCTTGACTCTTTCTCCCTATGCTTTTCCTTTCCCACATTGCTGCCCAAGACCACAGTGTTTCAGAGAGCTTGGCCATCCCCATCTCTCCATGACCTAACACTGGCCCTGATTATCTCACCAGGAGAGTGAGCAGGGATGAGCGATGAGCCTGCCATGCAGTGGTGGGGCATGGGGCAGGAAATCCTGCAAGATGCGGTGAGATCAGAGGCAGGGACGGTAAGCGGTGGGGCGGACCACACTGCCGTTAGAGCAGTGCTGAGTCCACCTGGCATCGAGCCTGCCTCTAATGGAATGTGACCCACCGCTGGGAATGAGCTCATCTGTAATCCACTTAATTGAGTTTTATGAGCAGGGCTCTCACATCGGGGAGCCAGCCTGCCTTCCTCCTAGCACTCACCCTCCTTTGCTTGCCGCCTGGGGAAGAGAAGGGGAGGGGGGGGGGGGTGTGCATGCACGGCTCCACCATGCTGTTGGTTTCTGATTTTCTGCCTGCCTTGGAAAATGTGCAGGGAGCTGGACAGACATGCTCTTCAAGAGACCCACTGCCTCATGGTTTAACATTGTCTGCTTTTGCTGCAGGTAGCGATGCTCAAAATTCCATGTGAATATTGGTGATGCTGTCAGGACTGGAGAGCCTTAAGTTCTCCCAGCTTTTTGGTCTCTGTGCCAGTGCCGGGTACTCAGAGGAAAGGCTTTGATGTGCCGTACAGATCTCATGTACGCATGAACCATCTTACCTAGGAGTCCAAGTGGGGTGGGCACAGAGGCATTCTGATCTCACTCCTGCCTTCAGTGTGAAGTGATCTAAGTGGTGGAGCTGTCAGCACCCCATAAGAGCCTTTGTTTACACTGTAATGTCTTGCCATCTTTAGCGTCTGCATCATCATTTGTTTGTACTATGTGAATTGGTCACATGAGGGCCGGCAAACAGAGAAATTTGTCTGCTGTCTGCCAAGGGATTTGCAGGCTTGACTCTGCTTGATGAAAGATGCAGCCTTTTCTCTTGGTGAAGCAGAACAGGGGGAGAAAGAGAAAGTGAGAGAGGGAGCCTTCTCCCCAGGGGAATGTTACTCTTGTTGGAAAGGGCTAGTAGAGATCCTCTGACATGCGTTAATTTGGGATGTATTCCCTCCAGTGCTAGTATAGAATCATAGAATCATAGAATAGCTTGGGTTGGAAGGGACCTCTAAAGGTCATCTAGTCCAACCCCCCTGCCATGGGCAGGGACATCTTCAACTAGATCAGGTTGCTCAGAGCCCCGTCCAACCCCGTCCAAGCATAAATGCCTATATTTTGAAATAAATGCTGGGTGCAACTCCTGCTGCTTTTCTATCGCTTCTGGTCTACCTTGTAGGAGGAAACTTTGACATGGTTTCAGATTTAATGTTGCATACACATTGCAGAACAGTAGCTCAGCAGTTCCAGAAATCCATAGCTTTAAGGAAAGGTCATGGTACATGGAAGGGAAAGCGTCCTGACACATTAACACAAAGACCGTAACAGACCTCTACTGGGAACAGCAGTGTCACCGCTGTGCATTGAGTGATACTTCAGGTGTTTCTTAAAATCCCCAGACACTGGAATCATGGAAATACATGATAATAAAAGATTTCATTTTTGTACATGTGTGCTTCTAGTCTTCACAGTTGCAGACAATACTAAAAAATTGGACCAGGTGAAATCTGAGGACTCAAAACCCAGAGAGGAAATAAAAAGAACCCATATTATATGATTCGAGTTTTTTGAATGGCATGATTTTTATCCAATCTCACACAGAGGTGCAATGACTTTCTGTTGACATCCTGATGCTGAGGCACTGTAATGACTATCCAGGATGGTTCATTGCAGCCGTGCTACAGCTGAAGTGCCTGTTTTCTTCCCTTCAGCTTTCTGAAGTTCAGGACTCCCTAAATCAGCTGTTGCTTTTGAAGAGGAAGTCTTTTTGTCTCATGGGCACCTAGAATGTGAATCCAGCTGGCTCAGAAATTCTCCTGTCTTTCCTTTTTTTTTCAGATTCTTGCGAAATGAGCATTGCAGGACTGCAGGGTTCTTCCAGTACCTAGCACTTCACCTTCACCTCTCCCCTCTGTCCCAGCTCCCGTGTCCACATATTTTTGAGGAAGGGCGTTAGAGCAATGACTCTACTACTACACTACTAGCAACGTAACAGACAAATCTGTTGGAAATCAATGCTGAAAGACTGCTATTCAGTTGGACAAACTTAGACAGAGACTGCCCTGGAGTGAACAAAGATACTTTTTTTTTTTCCCTTTTGTACCATTTACTCTAAGATCTGAAAACAGTCATCCCAGCATTATATGAAGTCCCCAAATGATCATGCAATCTGGACAGAGGTAACA
>NW_008824032.1:6185778-6196829 GCF_000699105.1 Pygoscelis adeliae | reverse complement strand
TGCTGGAAATATCTTCTCTAAACTTTAATACATCCTTCTGCTGTGTCCTTTCATTGCAAAACTCCTGACATCATGTTTGATACTATTTTATCCCTTGAGTAGTAGTGAGCTTCAAAAATGGCAGGAGACCCTCGGTATTGCCTCCGGCTCTCTCTGTTTACAGGATCCACACACAACATATGGTACATGGAGAAAGGAAGAGCTGTTGAAAGGATGAAAGCTGTTGCAGTAAATGTGGTTGTTAGGAGCCAGTGGAGTATCTGTCATTGATGAAAGCAAAATATTTTAGGATATTTGTACTTTATGGCACAAATGTTTTTAGAGAAGTTTTGTAAAAATGATTTTTTTGAAAAGTAAACTGTCCAGGAAATTGCTTCTGTCATATCTCAGAGCACTGAAAATATCAAAGTTTCTGCAAAGATCTGCAGTGTTTCACTCCACTGCTGCTTCCAACCCAAAGAGAAGCTTGTGTGCGTCTTTTCCTCCCCGTCCATAGCAGTTGGCCTAATAAAAGATACTGACCCTCTCTACAGCGTTTGCCTCATGTTTAGATGTTCAGGCAGTAGCGGGGCTATCTTATTTATCTAGGATGGGCAATCTTGAAGTATCCAAATCCGAAATAATAGTAAGAGGATAAGAGGAAATCTCTTTCCTCTTACTTCTCCCACTAAATCTCTTCCTTCTATGATGATTGCCCAGATTTGCCGGTGCGGCTGAGCTAAAAGCAGGAGACGGAGTGCTGACAGGGGCTGTGCTATGCTGTGGAAGTCTATACCGCATCAGCTATGGAAGGTCATGCATCTCTCCACTCTCAGTAATAAATACACAGCTTGGCTCTTCAGCCTAGCCCTCCCCCACTGAGCTCTTCACATACATCTGTAAAACACCCACTCACATGTATGCGTATAAACAAGCAAACAAATCACGCCACCTAAAAAACTAATTCAACAATTCCTCGTACAGCCTGGGAAGGAAAAGAAGAAAGGAGGATGTTGGTTGTTTCTATTTCTGAAATATTGAAGAGCTACTTAACTACTATTGTGACAGAAAGATAGATAACTAGGTTGATTAGATGGTAAGAAAAGAAGAGGGAAAGTGTGGAGAAGAGAGAGAGAGGAAGAAGCTTTGTCACATGGCTCTGTCAGGTTGATTAGTGGCTTTCTCCTGAATCCTCAATGGAGTGGCCTCTGTGGGTCAATCTCATTAGAGATAAAAATGGAAGAGGTGAGGAGTCCACACTGAGCGAGCTTTACCTAGAAAGTTTGACAGCAGGGCCTCTGCTCAGGCTTGGAGGAACAACAGCAAGGTCAGGAGGTGACTGAGATGGAGATGGCACTGACAGTGGCACCGCTGACCAAGAGACCTGTGGAAAATCATTTGTGATGCATTTCAGCAGGGCACAAAAAACCCAGGTTTGTTCCTAGTGACAAACCAGTGGCCAAGACACCATGACAAGCAGATGCTGAGCAGACAATTTTCCAAGAGAGCTGACTAGCCCACAGGTGACATTTCCCTGCAGGTCCTCAGAGATTTGCTGAAATGCATCAGAGGTGATTCCAAGAAATAAATCTCACAACCAGCAAGTAGGTTTTTAAGGTCAGCGGCCCTCATGGGGCAGGGCAGCATGAGGCCTACCAAATTTTCTCAAGAAGCAATGTCATCTAAATAGTGTTAAAAATGATCAGGATCCCTAATGTCAGGGTATTTGATGTCAGGGAGAAGTTGTCAGGAATAAGGAAAAAAGTCTAGAGCTGCTGAGGGGAGCTGAACTAGTCTCCCAGTCTGTTTTATAGAGAATATTCTCCATGCAGCAGATGACCAGGTGGCTATCACATCTCTCAGGAAAGGGGTCAGGAAGCCGATGTGCTGGATTAGGCTTGCAATTGCTACATGCAACTGCAGTGGGTTTCTCACTGTAGAAAGGGGCTTAGTGATGCTTTCCTACCTCGGGGGTAGAGTGAGATTGGGTCCTGCTCGTGAAATGCTCTTTTATCCTCTAACGCAACACCGCATGCCAGTGCTGTGAATGGCGTTACAGGTGGGATTGTGGACACTTGGCATCTGTTCCAGGGGGCAAGAGGGGAAGAGGCACATGAGGGTATGTGGTGTGTGTGGGAAGTTTGCAGTGCATCTGCTCCCGCTCTATCAATTCTGTGGATAGAAACAGGCTGACATTAACACTCACTGTATGGATTTTGCAAGATCTGTGGTGATACGTGCTTCCTGCAGTACATTAGAGCCAATATCTGTCTTGTCAAAAGTGGTTAGAAGTAGTCCAGTTTTGTCATGTGCTTGTCTTTAGGTATTTGTGTGGTAGCCGAAGGCTGGGCTGGCAGTGTGAGGAAACCATTGCTTCAGACTTCCAACGGGATTATAGCCCAACGAGGCCCAGAATACTGCTGGGCATGGGAGTCTCCTGTGACCTCTTCAGTGCTGCTGACAATGCACCTGTGCTATCTACGGGTGTGTCATAGCCAGGAATACCACACTTCTACCTTCATACCCTCTGAGAGCAGTTCTTCAAGCTCCAGGCTTTCACACTCCTAAGATGGGATCCGGTGTCTCTCCTATTCTTTGCCTTCATCCCTCCACTCTAGTTGCCTGTGATCCCAGTTGGTCCTGGCTCAGCAGTCTTTCTGCTGGGAGCTGTGTGGCCCTGCACTCACACAGGCAACCAGACAGTGTTCTCAAAGCACTGTTAATCAGAGCAGTATCATAGACCATGAAAGGAAAACCTTTCTTTTAGTCCCTTCTGGTAGTAGGACAGCTGCTGTTGCTTTTCCAGTCCCTCAGTGGATCAATTTTTTTTGTGAGTTTGGGCTCCACAAAAGGTATTCCCTTTCCCATGTCTCCAAGGAGGTGCTCTTGAAGCCATATTAATGCTTTGGCCCAAATTCCTAGGCAAAATCCCCCTTATGACCTAAAAGTAGTGTTTTCCCAGGGATTGTAGCAAGTTACTGCCTGTTAGTGACCCTAGTTTTGTTTAGCCAAGGGTGCTTATTTACAGATAAGACTATACCTTTGAAGCTGGTTTACTGAGATTTTCTCAAAATAACTTTTTCTTCTGCTGGTTTTCTTTAAAGCCTGCTCTATGGAGGTAGTAAAAATCCTTGTAGCCCAACATGGCCCTGCAAAAAATTCCCCTTTAGCTACTCTGTAATATCACTGATCAACTCCAGGTCCTTCACTGCATTTTCATTTTAATATTTGTTTCTGTTACGAGGTAATTTGGAGACTGGAAATCAGAGTGAAGATATGAAATTCACTTTTGCAGCGGTCCCCCCAAAACTATCAGCTAACTACCCTGGCTCCAAATCAATGGCGTGCAAGAGAAGTGCTCTGTGTTGCATCCTCTAATTCTTACTGTTATCACTCTCCATTGTGCAAAGAAGCTCACAGAGGCAGACATTCATCTAATATTCCCATTAGAACAATCCTGCTAATACAAGTGATTTAAGCCGAGACTTTTGTTGTAGAAATAATAGCTTAAGTGGAGGTGGAACCTCCTCTATACATCTTTCCTTTTTTCTTTTGAAATTTTAGGGCCTACAGCGTATTATATGTCACAGGAAATATCGATGTAACTGCATATTGTCATTTGCTTGCAGCACATATTGTGGAATGTATCAGTGAAGTGTTTGACAATGATAGCAATACAGAAATAATCTTTTTTATGATCTAGCAGACATTTTTTTATCAAGCTGTTTAAGGCTCTTATTTATTGGTGGTGTAACATCATAACAAGAAGCACTGTGTAACTAATACTGCATCGAAAGTGAAAACATTGCTTATAATGTCTTCTCCCTTGTAAGACAAAGTCTTGCCAGAAAAGGCCTCTTTACCTGAGCACACAGGTGTTTGCATGGTCAAGGACTTCCCTCTGCATCCTCACATCTCTGCAAGCATTTGTGTAGTTGTGAGTGATGGAGTCTACAAATAAAAATGTCAGGCAGAAAGTGTTTATGCAGTTGTGAAAATAATGTAGATACTGTAGTTGAATCTGAGAGAGATAAGATTACACTGTATGTGTCTGTGTATGAAAGAAAGTGAGCGAGAGAGATTACATTGTGTTAGAAAAAGGAATGACAGTATGTATTAGAGAGAGATAAAATTGTGTTTTCAGGGCCTCTGTGTTAGAAAGATTTCATTGTGCAGGTGTGTGTGTAGCTGTGCTTATGCTAAAGAGAAGATTTGTTTGTGTGTGTTTAGAGGGTGAGATTACGGTGTATATGCACTTCCGGGATGCAACGTGTTATAGTATGTATGCATGTGTATGTATGCCTATGAATGAGAGATCCTACACTGTGTATGTCAAAGAGAAGAAGGTCATACTGTGTGTCCTTGGAGAAAGATAAAGTCACAATGTATGTCTATTTCACAAAATGAAAATGTAAGTATAAGAATAACACAGTATATATGTTTATATGTATGCATGCATCTGTATGTATTTTAGATAATTTGTAAACTTTGTTTCAATTTTATTTACAAAAGAAACCACTGTCAGGGTTTTAGAAACATTTTTCCAAAATTCTGGAATTTCCTAGAGCTTTTTATACTTTTTCACTCAAAGCACTTCTTAGGCTTTTAAAAATTGCTATTAAAATATTTGTTGAGGACGCAAAGCTATGTCTAGGGAAATATGACTTATAAAATTCCCCCCTGAAAAAAAGAGTCAATTGGAATAAGTGTTCATTTCATTGATGAACAGCACTTGGAGCAAACAGAAAAATCAAAAATTACCAGAACTTGTATTTTGCCCAAAGGAAATTTTAATGACACTTGTTGGGTATTTCATGATAAATTAATTCAAAACAGTGAGTTATCAAAAAACATCCTTCCCTCCAGGAAACATGAATGTGTACTGGTGATTCAGAAGCTGGAAGTTGTGATATAAACATGCAATTTTAAAAAGAATGCATTATATACTTTTTCACAAGTAATTTGTGAATCTGAACTGCCTGCTAAAAGCACTCTTTTTTTATTCAGAAAGTAGTCACCTGAATGGTGTTTTTATCTGTACTGAGAAAAGGTAACATTTTAGATATGCTAGAGAAGAAGTATGACTGAGCCATATGATGGAGAATTAAGATACTCCTTTTTATGTGCTGAAGAGAGAAAAAAGACTTCTAGTGTCTTCTCCCCGACTCAGACCTCCCCTGCATCTTGTCAGCAATGCCTCTGCTTCCCTACATCTTACCTATATTTAGCTCTCAGCACCAGGCACCCCTTGTTTTTACAGCTCTACTGGGGTGAGATGGCCCCTTCAAATGTGCCCACACTGCGTTCTGCTTCCATGGACAAGGGCTGAGTCTGCAAGACAGCATGGCACTGGGACATGCAAAGCAGAGGCCACTTTCCGTGGCCTTCCATTTAAGTCACTCTAGCTATTGTCACCTTACTCAGGAACAAAGTTGAAGTGGACCACTGACAACTGCTTAAAATGTTTTAATCTGACCTTGGCTTCATCATTTAGGCTTCTGTTGTTCCTGTGGTTTCATATTGCTGCATACATGTGAGAGGTGGTCTCCCTGTCCTCTCCTGCTTACAGTCCCTGAGGTGACTGGATACTCCAAATTACCTTATGAAGTAAGCAGTGGAGAACTGGATGGTCAGGACTTGCTTCTGCTAATCTGAACGCAGCATCTGCACGTAGGCTGGTGTTCTCCGCAGCCGTGATTCATATGCCCATCACTTCCATGTCATGGCAACCTTAGGAAAAGTTGCTGGACTGCCAGGACTGTCACCACACAGGTTTGGAGAGAAGCACTTGGCGTCCTTCTTCACACCTGCCTCTAGCAAGGGGAAGAAAATCTGCCTGAAAGTGGGTAGAGACTTCCAGTCCTGCAAAGGCATGTGTAAGGGGCAGGGAGAAGGTGGTAGGGGGCACAAAGGGATATTCTTGTTTGGCCAGCACTGGTTCTTCTCTACCTGATGGAGTCCAAACCTTACTGCTGGCAGCTTTTTACTATCAACAGCCATAAATCATTAATACCATGGGTATTCAGCCTGGATGAACTCCTTTGGTATTAATGGGTATCCCTCAGTGTCATTCTATAAGGCTCTCGTTGCGATTCAGTAATAGTTAACTTCTGTCTGTAAGTTTGCCTTTTTGGCATACAGCCACCTCACCTCTGGCTGCAAGCTTGATGACAGGCTCGAGGCGTGAAGAAGGGTGAGACTCTGTGAATACTGAAGAGAAGAAAGTGAAGACAGAGCTCTTTCATCTGTTTCAGCCCTAACCCAAATGCAAGCCATACCGTTAGCCATGCAGGATAGACATTAAACATCTGCGCCGCTTCGTGCTATCATATGGTGAAACCTTCCCTGTCTCCCATAGGCAGACGTTTGCTCAGACAGTTAATCTTCTCTATGCTCATTCCCCAAGATAGCTAGTGCGTCTAATTCTGGACCATGCTGGTTTCAGAGTTGGTGGAATCTGGCTTTGCTTTGCTTTGACAACAGCTGTACACCTTATCTTGGTGGCCGTGTCTCTCAGCACGGAAACACCCAACAAATCCTCCCCTTTGTACTCACTCATGCACTTTGTAGCAGGTGCATCTGCTGGTTCTCTTGTGTGCTCTTGCATTTATGTGCACTGCCAGTCTTGCCAACTCTCAGCACCTTCTTGTGATTCTCCTTATATTTGCTACTTTTCTGCAAAGCTATGGCTCCTAGAGTCAGGCGGTTGCATGAAAATGCTGGCTGTCATTTAAAAAAGGATGGAAATCTGTAGCTTTTCTGGTTGGGGAGAACGCTTGTAATGTAGCTCTATAATGGACCAAAAGAAACAAAATGAAAAGACAACCTTTTTCTTGTTTAATTGCTTGATTTCTAAGTAAACTTAATGATTTTTTGGGGGGTGCACAACTCAGGTTTTTGACTATCCAGTGTGGATTTAGATATACCTTTGTATACACATGTGCCTTCTCAGCTGCATACATAAAAATACACATGCATTTGGGTGTAGATAGGCATGTGTACACCCACACCTGCCAACTGCACATATCCCCTTCTCACAGAAACCTTCACTCCCAGTCTGCCTTTCTTCCACATGTTTCCCTTTCTGCAGCTTCTGTCCACCACCTTTCTCTGAGTTGTGGAATCTCCACTGTTACTTCTACCGAGTAACCTTCTCCCCCACTCTCCCTCCCTCCTCTCCTTCACTCCAGGAAGGCTCTTTCTGATTCTCTTTTCACTGATGTCTGGCATTCGTACCTCTGTAGACAGAGAATGGCAGGAAGACGGTGACGTGAGCAGACAGAATAACCGGGGAATAAAAAGGAGTTGGTTGAGAATCTGTAATTAGAAGCCCAATTTCCATTTCCTTCTCAGGCACTTTTAAAATCCCTTTCAGGGGTTTCTTGACTGTCTCAAAATTGAATGTCATTGAGATTTTTTCTTCTTTTTTTTGCATCCTCTTGTTTCCTTGGCAACAAGTTGGTGATGCAGGAGCTAGAAATGTGCTGTGTCTCCGTGGAGATGTTGGCGTGGGTGTGCCATGGTGACATCCACGATGGACGCACAGCTCTACCAATCCTACCCCACCCCTTGCAATAAGCACAATAGGCCCAACCTCAGAGGTGACGCTTTTATTTTTAGCTTCATAGGTGTTAATCTGCTTTCTTTTCATTGCACATACACCATGACGATGGGTCGTAAGATCCAGACGCCTCATTAGTTACATCAGCACAAATTGACTGACTTGAGGAGGGCTTTTAGGGCCAAATCTTCAGGTCTGAATTCAGGAACTTCTTAACTTAGAAGAAAGTACACTCCTATCTTGGAGGGGCACTCATTGCAATGACTTAAGTCTTTCCCCTTCTCTTAGAGAATAAAGTTACAAGTCATTAATAAATAGGACTGTGAATCAGAGCTCCTATGTTTCATTTTATTCTAAATGAAGTAGTTTCTCTCTCTCATACCTCAAAGGCTGCTCATTTGGAACGCAAAGAAGCTGCTATTGCTCTTGGCCTGGGGCATGGGAGATATTAAATTTTATTGAGATGTTTAGCTGGGAGGTTCCAAGGCGACTTACTTGTATGCTCCCATAAGATAAAACTGTGTCCTCCAAAGAGGCTGTTGCTCAGATTACTTAGCCCTTGTTTGGGTCTGCCCAACAGCACGCAGATAGCCTATAGAGCTGTTCATAAAGCAATAGTAAGTTGTGAAGGCATCTTAGTCTAGACCTCCCCAAACACCTCAGTATAATGCTCTCTCTCCCTCTTGTCTCACGCACTCAATATGTTTACAATATTTGTGTTTATTGTGCATACAGCCTGTTCAACCTTGTTATTCTGTATTTTGCATTCATCAGTGTTCTGGCTGCAAGCCAAGACCCAAACTCTCCTTTGACTTAGCTCTTGATACATATAATAGCAGAGTAAGGGCTAGCCATAGTCTCATCAAATATCCAGAGGTCCTACTGCTTTTTTTGTTTCCTAGGAGGCTTTATGACATCACACAGAAACTGTGATGTCAACAAGGAGCCCTCTGGGTAGGCATTTGAGAGGTTGCTAAGGATCGTCTTTCTGCCAAATGACTGTAACTTCATCCCAATGGGATTTGCAATAGGGCTCATCCATGCAGCAATAAAGCCAAGTATCAAATTCTTCTTGCCAGAAAGACCAATTAAAGGATTAAATGTGAAAAGCTGAAACCCATAACATCCATGGTGACAGGGTTTTCTTTTCTTTTTTAGACTGTAATCATCTTTGCAGCATATTGTTCTGGGATCAGCACCCTTGGGGATACATTAGTACGGCGATTGATGGAAAGAAGCTGGAGAGGGAAACCAAAGTGAACCCAGCCAAGGCAAGATAAGCTTCTCTTCCAGCCATGCTGGCAGATTTCTTTTGCCTTCTTTCCTACACTTCTTCAACGGTTCAGGCACAGACTGAGTTCATTCAGCTTCCAAGATGGCAAGGTGCTTGTTCAAAAGGTGTTTTATTGTCTGAAGCCAGAGGAAACATGAGGAACAATCAGACACCAGAGGCACATTAAGATGTGTCATTGACACATTATGTCAATGAGGAGTGAATCCAGGTTCTGTTTTTAGGGACATTATGTTCCAAGGCAGGCACATAAATCTGTCTCAAATGCCTTGCTTGTTGGATCTGAATCCAGAGTTTATTCCTGACTGCCACTGAAATCCAGGTCAGATTTTTCTTTTTATTTGCACTTGTAGTAACAGATGAAAGGAGCTGACACATCTGTCTAGCTCCAGCAGTATGCTGAGCATTGTATGTAATGTTGTCTAAAGGACGTCTCCTGCCTTAAGGAACTAGCAGCCCATAGGTGTGATTTGATAAGATGCAGAACACAGTACAAGAGACACTTCTACTAACTTTGATGGGGAAAAAGGCTGCGTGTTTACTGGGAGTGGAAGTGACACAGCAGTGCCTCCAGCTTAAAACCTATTATGTGATGAATTACCTGGAATCAACAATAAAGGTAGGGGAAGCTGTTGTTGGAAAACTCAGTAGAGGGAATGTGTCTAAAATCATGTGACTAAAACTAAATAGAGAGGAAGATGAGCTCAAAAACTTAGGCAAAACTATTCTATGGGATTTTTTTTCTTTCCTTTTTTTTTTTCCCTAGATGCACTAACAGAAAGTATCTGTTCTCTGCAGAAAAATTTAATTAAAACATTGCAGTGTTTATGTTTCCAGCCCAAGAATTGTTACTGATTTTTCAGGAAGAGTCAAAATTTTCCCTAAAGAAAAAACAACTTCTTCCTCCCCCTCTTCCCCATCTCCTGTCTCTGGAGCTGTGGGAATGAACCCTACGCTTACTAGGAATACTGCAAGGAAGATCCTGTCACCTCCTTAGACCCTGCCTTCTCCATTTTGGGAAGTCACAGGGAAATCCCAGAGCAGCTTTCCTCATACCCAACAGCAATAGCTTTCCCCATGTCATTTGAAAAGTGAGTACAACATGAAATAAAGTTCAGTCCAGACTCTTCTGGCACCTTCTTCTGCTGTCTACTTCTTTCATTTGTTAGCACCCCTTTGTGCTAGGTGCTGTATGCACAGAATACATGAGAGACCTCACCCTATCTCTTGCCCCCAGGAGATTAGACAAGCATGCACCGAGTATGCAATTGCTTTTGACTTATCATCTTCTCTTCCCCTCCTTTCCCTGACTGAGATTCAGCAGCTTCTGCAATATGACAAGTTCCTGTCAGCTGTCAGGGCACTAAAATAAACCTTTATCTTGTCTCTACAGCCCTGAACGACGGGGCTGGCAGTAGGTGCACTGCAGCCAGGCAGCCATTTCTGCCATATGCTCTTTCAACCTCACTGCATGCTAACACAGCAATCTGTAGCCTGGCAGATTTGCTGTTTTTCCTTGCAAGACCTACAAAAGGAGGCAACCCTGGTTCCTATCTCTTCCTATTGCAGTATCTTATTATGCTGGGTTATAACATTTCTTTTGCCTTCTTCCTCCAGCATTGGGTGAGAGTCAGAGCCAGAATACCAGTCCAATGCTAGAGAATGAAAATCCTGCTAATTCTCTTAAATTAGAATTGGCTGCAAAAATGGCCTTGGGGCACACATCATAAGTTGAGTTGAAACCATGCACCATGCAGTTGGAGGGAAAAAAACCCCTATCTTCCTTTAGGGAGAGAAGTCATTACATATTCACACTTCGAGCATGGACACCGTTGCCAACTAATCCTTCTTATTCCACAAGGCTAATTTCAAAATAGCATTTATATGGCATGGTTTGCTGGGGAGGGCACTGATGAATCAGTTAGCTGCCCTTTATAATAAGCCTTGCACAACTGCTTCCTAGGCTGCTCTTTTCTACTGCCTTGTCTTCTAGTCATCTCTGTGCCACATGCTCATTCAAAGAGCACCTGTTGAATAACCATGCAGCAAAGTTACTGAGCAGGGGCAATAAGTAAGAGGAAGCACAAATACACAGTACAGTTCAAGCCACTACTTTTCTGTGGTCTTGCTGTAGGGACATGGGGATTCTGCTGAATGACTGTGCTGATGCTTGAATGAGGAATGATAAGCCTGTAATTTACTTGCATGTCTGTGTGACTG
>NW_008824032.1:6179383-6185731 GCF_000699105.1 Pygoscelis adeliae | reverse complement strand
AAGAGTGTGTTAGCCCTAACACTGCTGCAGCTCAAAGCAGTTCTTTGGCACCACAGGCATCACACATGCCATTGGCTAAATGAGCCCTACACTACAGCATTTGGTTAAATATTGCTGCCCAACAACAGTTGGGAAGTCCAGAAACTGCAGAAGAAATATGTTTGCAGCCAGCTGCTGTAGGAGTAGCTTCTGATGGGTCTGAAATGCTGAATTTCCAAATCAATTCATTGATTTGGAAACCTACCTGTGGAGCAAGTTATAGTAAAAGTGCACTACATTACCAAAGAAACCTACCCAATATGCTGGTGGTTCCGCTGGCTCAGAATGTCAGTCTCCCTGTCATAAGGAGACTTCAACTCACTATCTCATCCTGCCCATGTTTGACAAAGAGGCGGAAGCTACAAAGGTAGTTCAATTTCCAGAAGTTTCACAAATATCGTCTCTGGGTAGAGGACAGTGAAAGATTCAAATTAGTGAAGGAGAGGCAGGGAAACTCAGGCATTACTCAGTCTGTTTGGCAGCTTGAGAATGACCATCCTTGGGTAGACCAAAGGTCCATCTAGTCCACGCTCTTTATTCGGGAGCCAAAACCAGGGGCGGAGAGCAGCAATAATAGAAACAGTAAAGATGCTTTCCCCACTCTTCCAACTTCTAACAGTTTGCCCTTCTGATACTTTCTGAGGTAGAGAGTGTCTGACTAATCAACAGACACTTAGCTCTGAAAGAGCCATGGGAAGTTCTGTTTTTTCCCTTATGGTTAGGTCAGAAAAAGTTGTTAGGGGCTGCAGGAGTCAAATGAGGGGACCATGTAGGTTCAAGGAGATGGCTGTGTCAGGGAGAGTTTACAGAAAGTATAGCAGAGAGGAAATTTTAAGAACATGGGGTAGATTTGGGGATACTGTGTGTCAAGGTGTCAGAATAAGAAAAAGTTTTGTCTCCTGTGACTTCAAAAGGATCAGATTTGAGACATTTCAAAAAGTGTCATCACATACAGTGATGTTAATTACCTTAACCATGGATATGTTCAGCAGTGACTAATAATAAAGATGAACTATGATGTATTTCAAAGGGACTTAAAGAAAGATGGGTGAGGATTTTTATTCTTATTTAGGAATGTGGTAATTGGGGAACTGAAGTAAATTTATCAAGGTCCCAAAGCATGTTAGGAGCAGTAAATATCTCACTGCAGTGAAAAACAGATATGGAACTATTTGAAATTACAAAAGAAAGGAGTGAGTGCTTTCTAAACGCTGCAGCAAATTTATATAGCTTTTAAATAATAAGAACTCTAGGCTGAGCCTCAGGAAAATAGATAATGCTGTTGCCACTGCATAAATGTATATACATTGAGAAAGGGTTGTTTGTTGCTTAGCTTTATACATCTCCCTGTTAAAGAATTGTTTCCTAAAGCCTATGAAAACGTCCATTTATTTCAGGAGGTGGTGTTGCTTTACTTTAAGCTTTACTTAAAAGCAATTGAACACTGGGGCCAGAACGAAGCAGCAGATCCTGTTAGGTCCCTGACTGGCTGATGGAGGAGAGAAAGAAATTTGCTCAAAGTCAAACATAGTATAAGTGGATCGGGTTCCATAGGATGTTGCAAAGAAATCTGAAGAACTGAGAGGAAGTTCTGCATCCAAATTTGAAAAAGACTTGTAAACTAATGTTTATCAAGGCATCTTTTCAGCAGTCTGAGGAATCCTATCTTTGATCCTTCTATAGATTTAAGCTCTAGGAAGAAGGAATAAGGATCTATAGACAGAATTCACAGCAGATCCAATAATTTACCAGTAAAACAAAAAAAAAGATATGAGATTATAATTAGGATGCTTGGATAGATTTTACAAAAACACAAGATTACACCGGATATAATGAAAGAATTTTAAATCCTCAGTAAATTTATTAAACTAGGGCAATTTTGCTTTTGTGGTTCAAAAAGCTGAGTGTGATCACAGAGTAGAATTTCTGTTCCACTTCTGTTCTTCTCTGCAGGAGAGGGCAGAAAGATCTACCATTTCTTATGCCTTTTAATAATGTCTTTGTAAAAACTGTAATGAAATTCTCAGGATTAGGTGAAATGACATGTCCAGCACAAAAAACCTTGATATGTAGGTGACCTCACTGCTACAAGACAAACAGAAAGGCTTGTACAATAGAAAGTTGGAGGAAGTGACAGGAAAGATAGGATTTAAGATCAGTTTTAAGATCAATGAAGGTAAAACAAATGCTTCCTAAATTTTTTGTGTGCAGAGGAGTAGAGCTCTACTCTAATGCTGAGTGTGACTTAAGTTTTCGAAGTACAAAACCATCCTCTAATTTTCCTGGAATGTGAGACCAGTGTACTTACACAGAAAGGGCTCATAGATGTCCTGTGAAATAATGAGACAAATTTTGCGCCAGTGAGGTTGGACTGCGTGTGAAGAAGACCTAATAAGAGACTGCAGGAGTTTGACAAGGTGGTAAAAAGGCACATGCAGTAAAGTCTCATTTTCAGTGGGCACAGTACGATCAAAATTAAGTCAGACACAGTAGCTCAATATCCCTTGGGAGACCATTTTGACTTCTTGGATGGCTAAACAGACAAAGGAGGAAGTATTCACCAAAGATCTGAGAATTAATAACCTTCACTGGCTTCCAAGCAACAATACTAAATGAGCAACGTGTTTCAGTAACTTGCCTCTCCCTGTTGGGCTCAGTTTTAGCCTATTAATTCCCAGTGGTTGCAGGAAATGCTGGAAGACCTTGAGGGCATCACAGTGCCTCGAGCCATGGCTTGGTAACTATTGAGCTTAATGCAAGAACGAAAATGACCATGCTGCTCTCTATTCAACGTTAGTGGCTAACAGTTAAGCAGGGGGGTCTGGCACGTATCATATGTAGTATGGAGATTACCTGACACTGTAGGCTTGTTACCTCTTCGTGCTTGGTGTTGCCTGAGGACTCAGTGTTTTGTTTTCGCTGTTTTGGTTTTTTTTTAGCTTTTATCCTTAAGAAGGAAATTAATGACATTTAAAGTTTTAGGCAGAACTCAGGACTGTTCTTGAACAGAAGGGCCATGCCAGTCTCATCTTTGTACTGCGACTAACTTTGAGAAAGCTGGACATATATAGTTTGCTTTTCTAACATTATAAAGACTTATTTCCATGTTAGAAAGTACCCAAGGAAATAGCATGCAAAAAGCTATGCTGAGAAAACACAGATCCCTGACTTGAAAAGAACTCTAAACTGAGGAAGCTCAGAATTACAGTTCCTGAAACAGCTGAAATTGTATTCTCTTGTATCTATTCTTAATAATAGAACCTTTCAATATATGATCATATGATACAGATAAGATTGTCAAACTCTCCATCATTTACTATGGAACATTGTTCATACTTGAGCTTAGCTTTCATAACAAACAGAGAATGAACTTCTTTTTCCTCCTCTCTGGCTGAATAAATTAGGGTGACAAGGAAGAATTACCCTTCACATTTTATAGCATACAATATTAAAATAAATTTTAACTTGACCCCACTGAAATGAACACATATGAGAAGACCATTAAGATCAGCATACTTGTCTTCTCTGATGTAGGTGGTAAACGAATGCCTTTTTCCTCCTTTCTCCCTTGAGCTGAAGGAGACCTTTCCACCTTCACTGAGCACTGCATCTCCTGTGCCATTACCTGAGTAGGTATAAAGCTCCCTGTGCACTTGGCTGTGGGTCCTTGTCACCTCCCTTGCTGCTTTCTGCTGCCTTCTTCAGGCTAAGAAACTCTCTCTGGCCTCTGCTTGTGCTGGGTTGTGCCTCATCTGCCGGATAGAGGGGACTGGCAGCTGTGGTTGGCCACTACACCAAGAGGATTGGACAATCTGGGTGAATTGTGCCTGCAGGTTATAGGGCAAGGAAAGGGGTGCAGCAGGCGTGAAACAGGATTGGCTTCTCTAGCATGTCGCAGTGCCAGCCATGCATGGTATATGCCACTTGTGTTGTATAATACAGTTCTGTCAGGTAGTGAGGGGGGCTGTATAACAGCCTGGAGAGATTAGGCTGCCCCTCTCTAGAAAGCTTCTCTTTCTCCTTGCCACCAGAATCACTTGGGGAAGGAGCTAATCCCCCAGATTCACACCATAAGAAAATTCACCGTTATGCTTGGAGTGGCTTCTAAACCTCCAGAAAAACATGCTCCAGAAACACAGCTCTGTATCCTGGGGAGCTAAGCTAAAACAGGGCCTTCCGCTGCAACACAATTTCCATGCACAGGGCAGCAGGTTTGGATTCCCACCTGCACAGTCCTGGACTCTTAATAAAATTCCATCTGTGTTTCCTGCCCTCCGGGGTGAATTCCTTTGGCTAACAGTGGGGTCTTGGAAAAGAAATAATAATTGCTGTACCAGGGCACTATTATGAAGCCTGGGCATGGTGTGGCTCTGGCAATGTAGGAGAACTCTTTTTTAATGCACACACCCACCAAAGCACAGCTCTGGTGCTGCTGGAGTGAAGTGATGGTAATCAGAGCTATGAGAATCTTAACTATGAATTTTCATTCTCCAGTATTGATGATTTTATGGACCAAATAGAGCACTTTTTAGCTTGTAAGAGTGCTGCAGTCCCTACCTGCAATTCATATAGGTTTGATACTGGATTGCATCAAAATCACTATGGGTCCATCTCCCACTTCTAGAAGGATTCTACTTAAAGGGAACTGTAACAAGATTTTGGCCATGGTGAGACCAAACTACAGACCTGTTGTCTGCCCAAGCCCTGTGCTCTGCATTTTGGATTGGGGAGCTCTTCCACTTTAATTGGATGCAGTGAGTTTTGAGTTGAGGATCCCACTGCAAGGGAACAACCCTCTCCAGATGCCATGCCTGCTTGACAGACTGATGGATATATCCTCTTTCCTCTCAATGGGTATCTTATGGCTAATCTAAATGAAGCCAAGGCAAGGAGAGATGCTTTTTGGAGCCTTAAGGCGGGTGGATGTTTACAGTTTTCCTGCCCATTCAATTTCGGGTAGATCTTTGCTGTTCTAACTCCCCCATGTACAGCTCTGGATAAGTGAAAGGGTCCTGTCAGCTCACTCCACCACCTCACACTTCTCCAATACAAATACTCCTCCTACGTCCTTTAACCATCTCATGGTTTGTGGAGTCTGCTACTGTGATCCTGATCAGTGCATGGCCTGGTCACCACATGCCTGTGAGTGAAGCATGGCCACAGTTAGAAATTCTTAATGCCCTTTCCTGAAGGGCTGAAGGCTAGGGCAGATCTGATCTGTTGGGTGCTCTTCATCCCTGGAAACTTCACCCCATAGCTGACACTGCAGTGCCAAGTAAGGGCATAGGAAGGTCATCTTCCTCAGCTTTTCTTTCCTCTTGTCCATTTCCTGGGTCCAGTATACCCCATGTACCTTCCTGCATGCAGACTGGTTCTGCTCAACTGAGTCCTTTTGCTGGGGAGAAGGAAGAGTCCGATCAGCTGAGGGGACAGGAATGAAGGAGGATGAACCTGTCCCTGCCCCCCCCCCCCCCCCCCCCCAGTGCTGGAGCAGCCAGATCATCATCCCCACTCTGGCTTGAATGAGGGGCGTTGTGGGCAGGTGCGGAGCAGGGCCAGGTGGTCCAAAGAAGGCTCAGGAAATTGTGACTCACACCATAATACTGTCATGTCATCATACTGGTATCACTGGGCAGCTCCCACATTCAGCACTGCAGTGTTAGGGAAATGGCAATATATCAGTGAAGAAGCCGTGAGGAGAGTGAAACAGTACTGAGGTGGACTATTCTTCTCCAGCCATGCCCTGAAGGTAAGTGTGTAGGACTCACCTCAGCATCTGTCTCCATCCCAGTCCCATCACAACCCACAGCATGGAGCAGCATAGACATCCCCCATGTGGCACTGTAAAATGGCCAGCCTGGATGCTGACAGCAACTTGTCATGGCACTGCAGGACTCGGAGTAAATGATGGAGCCAGCCTGAGAAGCAGGGTAAATTGGCCCATGGTTGCCACTGATTCTCGTTCAAAGCTTGCTTTGCTGAGCCTGTGCTACAGCGAAAGGGACTGCTGCATATACCCAACAGCACGTATTGAAGAGTCCCTGGAGAAGGGGCTTCCTGGGTCATCCTGTCTCATAGGAAAAGGCTGAGGTACTTAATGCCTTCTTTACCTCAGTCTTTAATAGTCAGACCAATTATCCTCAGGGTATTCAGCCCCCTGAGCTGGAAGACAGGGACGGCGAGCAGGATGAACCCCCCATAATCCAAGAGGAAGCAGTTAATGATCTGCTACGCCACCTGGACGCTCACAAGTCTATGGGGCTGGATGGGATCCACCCAAGAGTGCTGAGGGAGCTGGCGGAGGAGCTT
>NW_008824032.1:6173841-6178032 GCF_000699105.1 Pygoscelis adeliae | reverse complement strand
TGCCCAGGGAAGTGGTTGAGTCCCCATCCCTGGAAGTATTTAAAAGATGTGTAGATGCAGCACTTAGGGACATGGTTTAGTGGGCATGGTGGTGTCGGGTCGATGGTTGGACTCGACGATCTTAGAGGTCTTTTCCAACCTTAATGATTCTATGATTCTATATTTGGTTTGGTTTGGTTTGGTTTGTAAAGTATCACATTCCCTCATTGCAGACTATAACTACACTGAGAATAATAGCTGATAGGCTGACTGCTTTCTGTGATGACATTTTTCTTTTTGACAGACAAGCGGATGAGATTTCATTTTATTGAAGAGTTACTTCAGCACTAAGCTGTGCTGGGATTTAACTGTTGTGTTTGCATTTTTGGTGATTCTGAAGCTCAATAATAATTAACATTGTCCTGGGGGTTGTACAGACCATTCTTTGTGTATGTTAAAAATCTTTCTGCCCTTGCTCCCACCCAGATATTCCAGTTTGTATACACCACACAATATACAGAAAACACATTTTTTCTAAGAACGATGAAAACAGGGAAATTATTGAGGCCATTTCTTATTATGTTTCCTATTGTAAAGTCAGGTGTCTTCAGTGCTGTGAGCCCAGCTGTGCAGACGTGGGAAGAAAAATGGAAATCACAGGGAATAAATGCAGAGCACCTGTGTGTAACTCTGACTAGCACGATGGCAACAGGTGCTAATGTCATGTGTGTTCAGTGTCGTGGAGGATGAGCAACCAAGCAGTCGTTAAAGGCACTGAATGAATTAGAGCATTCCTGGACTGGCATTTTCTGAAGCCTTCTCTGCAAGAGTAAGTGGCGTTGTGGCTTTTGAAAATCATGGGTTTAAAGCCACTTATTTCAGCCTGTGGCATATGGACAGTCTTAGGTCAAAATAAACTAGGCTCTCCTTTTCTATTATTAATAATTCAGGATTAACTGAAATCCAAGGTAAATTGACATAAATGATCCTTATACTGAAAAATGGGTACTCCTCCAAGGAGATTCATGACTGTGTCTAAATAATTCAGAAAAGGAGTTTGGTCATAGTGTTGCACTGCACTATTTTGTGTCATTAAGCCATAGATGACTGAAAGTGAGGCCAAATGAGACCAGAGCCGCAAAGCTACTGAGGAGACTAAAAATGCAAGTGGGCCAACAGTGGGATTTTCCGGAATGCCTATTCAAATGAGGATCCTAAAAAATCTTTATAAAATTGGCTTTTTTCCCTTCAGCATGAAAGTTGGCTAACAAAAGGCGAGGCTACCACTATATGTGGAACATATGAATAAAGAGAAAGCCCAGTCTATCTCCCAATGAAAGCAAGTCGCTCACTTCAGTGCTGTTTTTACTGAAGCTTTAAATATCCCTAGTAACGGGACTTTCACAGTACTTCTCTCAAAGAGACGCCTCTTCAGTTTAGCATGCTTACCACTGGGACAGCTCTTATAGGCAAACTATCTTCCTTCTTCTTGGTTTTATTTAACTTCGTCTGGCCAGGGAATCGGCCTGATTACAGTCCCAGAAGCAGGTTGAAACTAGGTGGTTCTTCAAACCAAAACTGAATCTAAGCTGTTACTATTGAACCTAAATTAGCAGCTGAACTGAAGATGCTTTTTCCTTGAACCAGTATGGACCTCGACCTGATGGGGTAACTGCAGGCACTGCTAAACATTGCAGCAGAACTGAACAGGGAAAAAGCACTGGTTTGTGTCTCTCAGTCTACCCGCCCTATGTTGTAACAACCACCAATACGTCTCGTTACTTTGAAATGATCTGGACCCTTTTAAATCAAAGACATGGCTTTCAATTAAAGGAGTCATCTTAATAATTACTTTATAGGACCCATACCCTCCTCCACAGTGAAGGAACATGTAGCATACACCAAACAGTGGGTTATGTATCACTCCAAATGATTCCTTTCCCTTCTTGAGGCCTATGGCTTTTGAAAATATCACACTTCTCTACCTTCTTAGCTGTCACTTAGTCAAGTCTCACAGATGAAGTTTTAAAATCTATGGTCATTGTTCATCCCCTCCTTCCAGTCCCCTTCCCTAGCCCCCCATTCGTGTTATTCATTGGAACTGCTCTTCCTTTTATTTGTGTAGATGCAAAAGCCAAGGTCAAAGGGGCCTTTCAGGGCATGTCTACACTGCGCGATGCAGTGTTATCCACAAACTCTGAAGGAGCGCTGAATGAGCCAGTGTTGGCAGTGCAGTGGAGAGACAAAAGTCTCATTTGGATGAAGGCATTGCACCTTGACTTGGTGACTTCAAGAAATGGAGATTCACCTCCTCTTCTTCCCTTGAGTTTTGCTTCTGATGTCCGGTAATACCCTGGCTGAAGTTTGTGCCTTTAATTCCCTCTCATTCCCTTCGGCCTTTTCATTGCTGTGGACTTGTGCTTCTTTCCTTCTGCGTTACCACATAATGTACCTTACAGGTTGAAGTGATGACATAGCCAAAATGGCAGGGCAAGGGATGCTCGGATATGATTTTCAGAACTATATAATTGGCTAAATAATTTAAAGTCCAACTTTTAAATATACTTAAAGGGTCCTGATTCGAAACAAAGGGGTGTTAGGAACTGACATGCCCTGAAAATTTGTGTCTCAGCTTATGGCCCTTCTACGTCAGAAGATTAATTCAGAGGAAACTCAGATGTGACTTGCAGTGGACTGGCTACTCACCACTAACTCTACATGCATGGGGAACCTATTAAGGGGTTTTTGTCTATGTGGCAAAAGTGGTTTGCAATAAGCTAGAGTGTAGAGTGCCCATGGGGCTGGGCATGAAAAGAGGTGGCTCTGCCTTTGGCTCTGACTTAAGGTGGTGAGCAACTGCCCTGCACCAACACAGCCCTTCTCCTGCCAGCCTGCTCCCGCTCCGGGTGGGTGTCTAGGAAAGATGGGGGCTGGGAAGGCTTTCCTCGGCAGGGCTCCCTACAGCAGGGAGGTTCCCTAAAAAGGCCTTGTCAGTGCGAAGAAAACAAGCTTCTAAAACACTTCTAAAGCGTGATTCGTCTGACCTAGTTTAGGCTCCTGCTTTAGGATGATCTGAATCACACCCTCAAAGTTCCCATTTCTCTTCATTGTCACCAAAGGGAGTCCAGTGTGACGCTCTCAGATGGGGACATGCATGCTTGATTGGAGTAGTCCCATCTCCCAAGGGCACCGGTCGTGTGGGTTAAGCAAGTGCCCACAAGCTCATCACACACTAACTTCATTGTGGAGATGAGCCCCCAGCAACCCCTGGGGCTGGGGCAGAGGCTCCTAAGTCCCATAGGCATATTCCAAAATGCCATTGCACTGCTCCTCAGTGCCTCGGCATGGTGTTGTCAGCAGTGGTGTATGTCACAGACACCCTTTCCTCGAACTTGATGCCCATTGCTTTCTGCTGCTCCACTTCTTACCTGTCTTCTTTTATGATTACCTGTCTTCTATTATGATTTGCCTTCTTTTTCTCTGCATGCATTTTCTGAAGCTGAATCTGATTTTTGTTATTTAATCCTTTGGTCTGTTTCTGTGTCAGCTGGTGTTTGCAACTCTTCCCAGTTTAGTATCTTCTCTGAATGTCATTATCATATCATTATTTCCCTTTTCTAGACTGTAGAACCAGGACTGATACCTGCTTGACCCTAAAAGGCGCTTCCCTTAAATTACATACAGATGTAGACAGCTAGATAGATTCTCTTTGAAATGCTGTTTACTTTCCTTAAAAAAATATGGAGTACTGGGAACTGCAATGATGTCATAGCAACTGAATATGATTATGTAGGAGTCTGCACTGAGGGGTATTCCAGAAATCGTATCTATATATGTATGCATTTATTTGTATAAATGCGCACGCACGTGTGAATATTTGTGTTAATAATGTATTCAGATATATTTAAAGAGCAAAGGCCTTAATAATAACTTAAGTCTTTTTTTTTTCTCTTTTGCGGGCAGTTTTACATTAAAAATAAATTAGAAGTAACTCCATGGTGTGGCAGAGAAGTTGATGTAGTGACATTAGTGCTAAAAAAGAGAACAGCATCTGACTGTGCCTCCCAGACACAGTAAATAAAATAAGCTAAATTTGAATTTTGGTAGATGAAATCCTAAAAATCCAGCAGTCTTTTTATATTTTTAATGTGCTCAACATTGTCATACTTTGGTTTAACTGTTGTCTGGAATATTTTTTCACAATGACAGATA
>NW_008824032.1:6173513-6173789 GCF_000699105.1 Pygoscelis adeliae | reverse complement strand
CTGAAATATATTCTGAGAAAACACGGTGTTATAACTTTCGAGACGTGTGCTTGGGGGTGTGTGTGCGCATTAATGTTCGCTCAGGCTCATGCACCGCCATGATCTTCTATGCAGGCAAACCCGTACATTTTCGTTCCCACACGTGCATGGGGAGTGGCTGTGTGTGTGAACATGCACATCTTCCTCATCATAGTTCACAGCAATTTGCGGGCAGAGATAAACAGACGTAGAAATTACTTAGGCACTGAAATTAGTTGAGATTATACAGAAGGGAAA
>NW_008824032.1:6173060-6173487 GCF_000699105.1 Pygoscelis adeliae | reverse complement strand
TGCAGCTATTTTAAAAAAATAGTATCTGTTGCAGGAGTATCGTTCTCTGTGCCTATGCAAGGTCTATAGGATGGACTGAGGGAAGAAGGGAGAAAGTTGTCCCGTTCAGTGCTGCAGGACGTCACCACGCAGGGTTTATGCCTGCGCATATGAAGAAAGCAGCATGTACATATATGTTTGCGAGTGTGCTGCTGAGGGGGAGGGGGATTTTTAACAGCCTTTTTAACATATTTTCCGATTCCCATTTAGCTCGCAGCTCCCACCTACAGTACGTCACCTGTGCATGGCATACACCGCCTGCCATGGCAATAACCCCACTCCCTCCTGTCCCCTCCGTGCCCACCCCACCCCACGCTTTCTTCACGCATAAATCCCACCCCTGGCTGTGGCCGGGTGCTGGGGGCTTCGGATGCTCCAGTGTGAGTGG
>NW_008824032.1:6165840-6172437 GCF_000699105.1 Pygoscelis adeliae | reverse complement strand
GCTGGGGTAGGGGCATGGGAAGGGGGGAGGAAATTTCAGCTGCTTCAACAGACGTCTCTTTTGCAATTCTTTAGCATCTTGCGACTGAAGGCTCTTTTCACACCCTTCAACATGACTCTTTTGCCTTTCGGGGGCTGGTGATGTGGGGAAGGGGGGTGGCCTACGTCCGCATTTGGGGAGCTACCAGAATCTCCCCTCTATTCTTATTATTATTTTTTAATATTGGGCAGATGTATTGCCTAGGATTTTCTGTCTGTGGTTCTGAGGGTGTGGATTGGGGGGGTGGGGGGTGCGGCTGGCAGGAAACGTGATGAGATCTGGCTCTACCTTGGAGATAAAGGAAGCAATTCTTCATCTTATGCCAAAAAAGAAAGGATGCCCAGTGAGCCTTGATCCCTGGTCAGAACGCTCTCTATTGCTCCTGGCTCCGATGAATGGGAGATGCTTTATGTGCATGTGCTGTGAGGTGGCTCGGAGGACAGGTGCATTCATTTTTTTGTGTTACCACAATCTGAGCAAGAATTAACCCGAAGCTTTTACCCCAACCTATTCTATAGTGAAAAATGCAATTAATTAATAACAAAAGCATTAGCCAGGGGAGGGGGAGAGTCACCCTCTTTGCAATACCCTTCATAGTACAACCAGTTTTAGACAACTGTGCACCAGCTGGTAAAGAGACAGAGGACCACGCCTCTGTCAGCTCCGAACTCGGGTGGGATAAGAGAAGCTCACAGTGTGAACCTGTTGGAAACCAGTTCATTCTCCTTACTGGTACCACCTGGCTTTTCCTGTCAGGGAATTGGGATGATAAGGAGGTTTGGGTGGTGGCTAGTTTTCAGTGCCGAATTCTTTATGGACAAAATTGTAATGAAATTGAAAAAAATGCTACTTCGGTCATTCCCCCCCTCCCCCTCCCCCTTTTATTTTGTCTGAAAGCCCAAACCTGCTCCTGATTAAGAGAGCCTATTTTGGCTGAACCTCTTGGACTTCCTCGGGAGGATGCTGGATTTATGCAGTTGCAACTTTGAGGCAGGAACTGGCCCCAGATATCTTTGTAAGGCATTTTGGAAACTTCTCCAAATTATGGATTTGTAGGTAGCAACAAAGAGCTTTGGTCCTTGTTCTGAGCGCAAAACTCAGATCAGTCTTAGGTACAGCACCATAGTGGTTACTTTCCTTATATATGCGTACATTTATATATCTCTTACAATATAGCACTGCAGTATTCTGGAGCAATAGCCTGACACACTGATGTGAGTAACTCCAGTTACTGTAGAACAGCACAGTGTTGAAAGAAAATCCAGGCTAAGGTGTGTTTCTGAATGGAGATGTGTGTGTTATCAAACGAAGGAGCAATTTTGTAGAATAATGGGGAGGGGCAGGTGAACGGGATAGAAAGAGACCCTGCGTCATCCTGTGTTTTTCCCCATGCAGGTTTTTCAAATGCTTTGCAATTAATGATACGTTCACTAAAATCTGGAGGGAGGTGGTGATGGCTGGGGGGGAACACGTTGCAGCCAGCCAGCAGAGCACATTCAACGGGCAAATATGGGATGAAAAGAGCAGAGGAGGAGAAGGAAGGCAGACAGGGAGGCAGAGTGACAGAGCGGTGGGCGGAGGCGCACAGCAAATTTTAAAATAAAGTAGGTAGCTCTGGGATTCTTTGGAGTCAGAAGAGAGCTACTGGGGGAGGGGGACAATTTTGCCCATACCATCACAGGTTGGGCATTAAAGCTCCTGAATAATATTCCGATGTATCTGTTCGTTACATCTCTATGGGTTTACTCCTGTCATTTTGTATTCTGACATATTTAGAAATGCATGGCATGCAGGTATCTTGATAGCACGTAGTCCTCTCTTCCCACTCTGTACATTAATCCACCGCATGGTACACACCCCTTTGCGCGTGCATGTGCGGCACACATCGGCACACATCTCCACTCTCTGGTCACTCGCATCTGTACTACACATATATGCACAAGCAGACATGCACTCGTTTGCACATGCTTTCTGATCCTTACGCAGCCATACAACCTGAATGCGCCTGCCCGGGCATATTCGGTGGATGTTCCTGGGCTCAGAGCCCAACTCCTGCTCCTATACCTGAATACACACCACAATTGCCAAACTGGCAGTATAGCGGTTCGCTCAGCAAAGCTGGTGATACACGAGAAGAAGCTTTAATTTGGAGAAGAAAAAGACCTCGGTTTTCAGCTTTTGCTCTTCCTCTGTCCCCACCCAGACCTTTCACAGAGAGAAAAAGATGGAATGGGTTCTTCAGCACAGGCAGGAGTTTCCTTCCCAAAATAAAGACAGCTCTCCTTAGATTATTTTTCAGGGGAAGCCCTGCTGTCCCGCCTTTCTGGCAGCTAAAGAGCGAAATGTTGAAATTACAGGCTTGGGCGTGGAAGAAATCTCTTCACATTTGTGTCTAGGTGTGCCTGTATGTGTCTGTCCTCCCACCCCTCAAAGACAAATATGTTCACACACTCGTACCTTGCAGATTATTCTTTCTTGTGGGTGTGATGCCAATGTGAAGAGTGAAGTATCTGACCGACTGTGCCCACCCATGAGAGATGTAGATAGCTTGGTGTTGTCATTTCTGCCTACAGTTGATTGCAGCTCTGAATCTGTGCCCACAAAATATTCAGCTAAAAGGTGGCATAACTGAAAGGCTGGGTCCAGCAATTTCTGAAAAATTGAACTTAACCTTTACTGCCAGCAAGAGCTGCAGTCAGTACTACGCAGAGCTGGATAGTTAGATAGGTGGCTAGAAATGCAAGTGTTGCATGCACCGCATACTAGAACAGATGGATGTTATGGGGGTATGTGCTCAGTATTGGATTGCACGAGTGATTAAACAATAACCCGCAAGCAGGTTTCCCACTTGTGGGTGAGATGAGTCTCATTCATCACCAGCCATATCTGACGGCTTCCCTCCCATTCTGTCCTCTCCTCCTCACCCCAGTGCTGGAGAGCCAGCAGCTGCAAAGGTTTAAACCTGCCACACCCATCAAATCAAAGGAGGGAGGGGGGGAGAGGCAGTCTGCATTTCTTTCCCCTTCCACACGAGCAGCATGAATAAACAGGGCTGTACCTCTAAAGATGCAGGTTAATGCAATTGGAGAAGGAGAAAGCATTAGGGAACTGTCCTAGCAATTACAGCCAGCCGGTGAGGTGTCTTGTCATTCCAGGAACTGCAGATGTGTGCACTAAGGAGGAAATGGAGAAAAAGAGAGAGAGGAAGATGCACACAGAGTTAAGGTTCTCTTGCCTCAGGATATTAAAATGTCTCGGACCTCATCTAGAATAACTTAATTATGCCGCACAATCCAGATGCTTCAAAACTTGCAAGGCGTGGTCTTACCTTTAAACACCAGCGTGGAGAGAGGAAACGGGGAATTTTAAAGGAAAGGTGTCCATCCATGCCCCTCCTCCCTCCACTTGCCAGCATGGTGTAAATCACCACAGACCATTGACTTCAGGGCAGAGGCACTTCATCTGCACCTGGGGAGAGTCTAGCCACTGCCTCCGCCTTTCTCAGAGACGCCGAGTGGTTTCTGTGCTTCTTCCAGTAAACAATTGCTGCATGGAAGTTTAATTACTCCAGGTCCTTACTATTTCTCTTCCTGGGGTGATACCCCTGGGATTTCTCCCAAGAAGGGTGTCTCCAGAGAAACACTCCTCCCATCACGCTGTCCTCCTCCACTGCCTTTGCTGACTATTAGAGACATTGATTTCTCCTAGATCGCGTAATGTAACTGTTCTTAATGGCACAGACAAGCCCCCTCCTAGGGAACTAATTGCAGGCAGAGTTTCCAGGGGGAGAAGGACAGCGGTAATGCTTAGTGGGAAAGAAACCAGTCTGTTGATCCAAATTGCCTATTGCCACTTGCTCCTGAATGACAGTCCCAGCAAAAAACAGTCAGGCAGTACCCACTGGTACGCAGAGTCATCCCTGCTGAGAGGGCTATGTTGAATCTTGTATCTGTCTGTGCCAGGCTGGGTACATGTGTGCAGCCCAAGAAACCAACATGTATTGTCTGAGGGCTTGTCCTGGCCCAATGCTGAGGGTGTCTGAATGATCTTAGAGCTGCTCCTGCCTCAGGATAAGAAAATGGGCTGGAGATCCAGACTCTGCCCATGCTATGCTGAGAGGATGGGCATCACTTGGGGATGAGGGATGAGAGGGACCCTTCCTCCAGTCATGTGGCTTTTACTGACTAGAAGGAGAAAGTGCAAAGAGGTTTCACTCGAGCCCAATTTCATTTCAGGCCAGCTGTGTGCTCAGTATTGGATTGCATGAGTGATTAAACAATAACCCGCAAGCAGGTTTCCCACTTGTGGGCGAGATGAGTAGGATCTAGTAGCCACCCTGCACAGACATTGTATTTCCCTCTCCCGATTTCCCAGAGAGCAAGAATTCCCCACTGCTGGCAGCTGCCAAGTTGCAAGGCCTTCTCGTGCTAGTGGGAAGGTGACCTGGGCCCTTTACCCATTGCCAGATGAAAGCAGGCTGATAGTCTTGTATGACGTAAACCAGGGATGTGTATACCTGCTTCAGTTTGCTGGCCTCATGCTGTGGGGCATGTGCTCCCCTCAGTGACTCTCGTCTGCTCCACATGCAGAGGACATGGGGCGTAAGTGGGCTCTGCCTAGTCTGTACTGAGCAGGCATGTATATGCTGAGGGATTGGTGTATTAACCGGTAAAACAGCAGGCATAGCCTGAAGATTGCCTCTGCTTTTGGCTGAGATAGTATGAAGCAGAAGCACGAAGTACATACAACCTGAGACCTCTGCATGCTCCCAGTAGGCTGGTGGTGCATTACTGACTACCTTTTGCTCAGTCCATGCATTGCTGACCCATGCATCCTTCCCTCTGGACAACTCTCCTGCTGTCCCCTCCTCCTGCACATAAATGACTCGTATCTCTTCTGTTGCTTTGGGCTTCCTCCCTACACAGGGAGGGCTTTATTTGGATTTGAGAATGACCGATAGTTCTGATGACAGTTCCAGGCTAAAGACACCTGAGGATGGGAAACCTTTTGATGGCAGCTCTCTGTGTTGATGCCCTTTGGAAGTCACTATGTGATTCCCCTGTTTGCTGTGAGTCTGACAAGTCTCAGGGATAGATTTGGCAGCAGTCCATACCTGGCTGCATCTGAGTTCTGAAGGCCCAGTGTCCAGCTGTAAGGCAACAACCATAGCCCAGTAGGTCTACACAGGTTGGTAATGCCAGGCTGGTAAGAGGAGGTCCGTCATCCAGAAGGGCCCAGTGGAAGGTGCACATGCCTTGCTGGTAGAAATACTAGAATACCTTGCTGTGGGAAATACCAGAGCAGGTATCCAGGTGAAACACCTTTCAACATCTCAAGTTCAAAGTCAAAGTCTGGAATCCATCCACATTCATTTCATCTATAATTCCAAGATCCTCCTGAGCACGCCAGGAGGTGACATGTAACCTCAGAGCTCTGATGGCCTCATGTGGAGAAGGTGTTTATATTTCCTTAGGGCTCTCTTTATCGCCTGCTGAGTGTGTGTGTAAAACTCCATGGCTTTTCATGGTTGCAAGCACCACAGGCCAGTAGTTAGTATATAGGAATTGGTTTCGAGAGAGCTGGTTTGTCTTCCTAGCAGTGCTATTAACCTGCTTTCTGACTTGATCTAAGCACAGTTTCTCTGCCTGTCATGGCTGTCTCTGCAAGATGCTTCTTTAATTTGGAAACTAAATAATCAGTGTGGGGGGAAAAAAAAGGATTCAGATGCCCTCAGGTGAGAGGTGCTTTAGACAGGCAAAGCCTTCATCCATCCTCAGTCACTCCTGCAGTGCTGGGATGTTTATTAGCCACTTGAGTTCCTTCAACACAAACCATTGATTTTCTTCTCAGACCCAGGCTTTATTACTATGGGCCAAAGCCTGGGAGTAGGGCTACAACTTAGTTTTCTCCCTGCTATTCACCAGTGTGCTGGCTCCTCCCCTATCGTCATAACGATCCTGCCTGTGGCAACCTACAATATGTGTATAGGGTGGAGGAATAGTGTAATGAAAATAGTGATTTGTTTTTAATATAACAAAAGGAATTTGTGCTTTTGGAGTTACACTGATCCTGCTGTCTCTGCCTGTTACTCATTTTTTCTCCTCTCCCCATCTGTTCTGCTCCTCGCCTTCCTCCTGCTCCCTTGACCATGCAGTCCTCCTGCTGCTGCTTCTTTCCTCCAGCTGGGTACCAGCCCTCCATTAGGCTGTGCTTCTTGGGGACTCCTGCTGGCAGCATCAGCCACTACCACCAGGTCTTACTCCCTTCACCCTCCCTGGCACTGGTATCAAAAGGGAAGCTGGTAGGAGGGAAAACTACATGGGTTCTTCCTTTGTGCTTCCAGTTGCTTTTGCAGCTTCCCCAGTTCTTCTCCACTTGAGCAGCTGTTGGAGCTACTGCAAATGAGCACCTATAGACAGAGGCAGCAAAGTGGTGCATCTTCACCTATCACATTGCTGTTAGCATAGGTAAAATGTTGCCCACCCCCAGCAGGCAGCTGAGGAGGGGTATGGCTGCCATAGGAGCAACGCATGCAGTACAAACTAGTATCACCATTCC
>NW_008824032.1:6142724-6165802 GCF_000699105.1 Pygoscelis adeliae | reverse complement strand
GGGCTTGTCCCTTGGCTACTAATGCCACTGTTGGGTGGCAGGCTGTGCTCCAGCTGTCTCATTGGCCCAAGAGAGGATGTACTGAGCCTGCCTTCCTCCCACCAGGGTTGGTTGGCTTTGATGCCTCAAAAGGGAAGCCAGGATGTACTTACATTCCTTTAAATTATAACCAATAAATGTCAGTCCCGTTCATTACTCATCTTACTTCTGAATTTTCTTGAATTAATTCCAGCCATAATCACAGTATATCTCTATTTATAGAAAGCTGGGACATCTCACAATATTTAAACATTATCTCTGTAGGAGACACCTTTCTGTAAGGGCTGGTAATTAGTAAAGCTAATAGGCTCTAAAAGAATCCTACTCACTTGGTTTGAATGCCCCTAAAATTTAGGGGTGCAGGGGAGTGTGCTGGATCTGAACCTAGCTCTGAAGCTAGTTCTACTCCACTCTTCTGATAATTGCCTAGGAGTGAAACTGTGGTCTCAGGAACTTCAGGTTTTTTTATGAATTGGGATGATTTCTTATAATTGGTAATGGCCAGAATAATTTACAGTTTTGATTACTCTTATAATTGTTAAGATTATTATCAATTGGAATCCAGTTCATCAGACTATTGAATTGAGTCTAATCCATTTATTTTATTAATAGTATCCAATGACCTTATAAATCTGCAATGTTAAGTACTTAAGGGTGGGCAGGTTGGGGCAGCATGGTACCATGCTTTGCTCTTTTGCACAAGATGCCAGTCATTTATATTAGTTCAAATTGAAACCAGCAGGATGTAAACCACAATGGTTTTGAATTGACCATTGTTCTCGTATCATTCCTTCTTCTGTCTGCCCACAGCTTTAGGAGTAAGGTATTCAGTGGTGGATTTAGAAATAATGTAACAAAAATCATCTAGGTTTGGAAGGGTAGAAATAAAGAAACAAGTATCACTTGCTGATTTGCTGGCAGTAAAATTTGCAGCCAATTAGTTTCATGTAAGAGTGAGGTCCACTGCTGGAAATCACCTGCTGAGAAAATGTGAGGAGGGCATCACCTGTTTGACTGTGCCTGAGAAGCGTGGTGCAGCTGGGAGGTGGTACTGGAACAACGGGGAACTGGAACGATGGGGAACTAAGGCAAAGGAGCTTTTAGAAGCTGGACCAAAAGTTTACCCTCAGCAGGGACACTTCACTGTAGATTGGAGAACTGCACTGAAATGGCGCTTGCATTCCTCAGAACTGGGGGCACCTTTCTTAGGGTCAAGATTTTAATTCTTATCTTGTTATGCTGGAGTAGTCAGGCTGGCAGCTTGCAAAGACCTGGATTGCACAGGCTGAGTTGGAATCTGTCAGAATGGAGACTTTGCCTGATCAAAGATGAAAAACAGTGGTTTTAACCCTTCCTGCTGTTTGCATTTCCGGTGGAAGACCCAGAGGCTCTTCAAGCCCTACATAGAGTTTTGAGGACAGACACCCACGCTGGAAAATGGATGTTTAATGTCGACTGTTAAAATGGCAGTCAAAAGCATGATAAGGATGCAACCAGTCCCACCTAAAGCACAGGATCTGGCAAATGTCCTTTCCCTTGTATCCTAAATTCCAGTCAGAATACCAGCTAGAAGAGATTAAATCCTAAGGAAAGGACAAACGGAGCAAGGAAAAAACACCTCCCCCCAAAATAACTGAAGAACTGAACTTAACTGAAACCTCCATGAAGTAAACAAAAGTTGGATAACTTCCAGAGGATAGTTAGCAAAGTTAATATGTGAATCAATACCTGAAGCTCCCTCTTATATGGTAAACCTAAATATGCGGCAAAAAGAACCCTCCATTATGATGCCAGTGTACAAGACTCTGTGGAAGACAAAAGAATTGACAAATTACTGAAAAATGAGCCCTAATGGCTTACAGGAACTTTTAGTTAATTCTTCCTTATGTTCTTTGTTTTCTTCCTTTGAGTTGTATGATTCCACAATTCAGGAAGAGATACCATAAGACAATGCCTTATCTTGTAGAATTTCATTACTTTTTAATTAGGGTGTGGCTGACAAGAGGAGTCTGAAATGTATCACAGTATTTTACCATTGTTCTGAACTGAGAAATAAGGAATTGTGGTAAGTTGAACTACCTTCTCAGTGGTGTCTGTCATAGGTTGTAGAACCTTAGAGCTTCCTTCCTTTCTAACTGTGGAGGTGCCTAAGGTACTAAGATAATTACTCTTACACCTGTGAAGTCCCCTAAACATTTAAAGGCTGCTTACTGGCATGCCTAGATGATCCTTAGTTTTATAAGCAATAATCAGCTCAATACCTACTTAACAGCTAAGCTACCGCGGGACCTATAAACGAAGTATTCTTCCAGTTGCTTTCCCTGCACAGCCAAAATGAGTAAGTTTGTCAGAGCACACGGGCCAAGTGTCCACACAGAATGCATCCAAGAGGAAGGGAATGTACTACCTTCCTTTTATCCAGAAACACTTTGATTAAGTATTTAGCCAGAGATGTGCTGAATATACCATCTCTGCCTGAGCAGATCTGTACCCTCACCTCCCAGGAGAATGTGCTATTAGGCTATAGAATAAACTGGGACCAGTGTTTCCTGGAGGAGCTGATCTATTTTGCACAGACAAATAAAATATTAATTGGGCCAGAGCGAGAGAGTGAAGAATATCATCCTGACTCTCTACCTTAGTGTTTATGATACTCACGGAAGGGAGGGAAGAGCTTTGGTTAAAGCTTTACGTCATACATTGTCAATAAGGCCAAAGCATTTTATGCCCATATTGCGTGTCTCCAGTAACATGGTCAACTGCAAGTTGATGGCTAAAACAATTAATAGGAGCCACAAAGGAGGAAGATCAGGATCTAGGAAAAGGGCAGAACAAGTCAGGATGTACTGATGTAAGATGGTTGTTTCAAATCATCCTAGCCCATTTACAGAGCTGATGGAAACAATCTCTGAACCATGAGCTTTGAATGCTTTGAAGACTCGTGAGGGCTGGATGAGGTGTAAGAAGGTTGAAAAAGAACTGATAGATAAAGATAAACTGAGTAGTCTGTAATTTCTTAACTTCATTCCTGGAAAAAAAATGGTGGAAATAATAAAATAAAGGAGATTATTAGGAGCCAGCACAGATCTGTCAAGAATAGATCATGTCAAACTAATTTAGCTTTCTTCTATAACAAGCCTTGTGGATACAGGGGAAGTAGTTGTCATACCTTGTCATTTGTAAGGATTTTGACGTTATCTCACAGGCTTTTATCATAAGTGAAGCAAAGAAACATGGTCCAAAGGAAAACATTACAGCAGGGATACAGAACTGGTGTAGATAATCCTACTCAATGAGCAATTCTCACTGATTTCCTGTCGAAGCAGAAGACTCTATTGAGCGGGTTGCCACAATCTTGAGCTGTGGCTTGTTAGTGCTTCATGTTTTCATTAAATACATTGTACTTTACATTTTAATTTCAACCTGGATGACTGTCTAGAGGAAGTGTTTTTTAAAATCTGCAGATGGCATGAACCAGGTATAGGCTGGTGGAAATTACTGGAATTCAAGACAAGCTTGTCAAACCAAGGATCTGGTTTGAACAGCATCAGAGTGAAAGTAAAGTGCTCTCCATGGGAATGATTAATAAATAGGAGCCAGCTGTCCATGGGAGCCAACAGGCCAGCTAGCTATCCTTCAGGAGGAGAGACAGGATCTCTAGAGGACCACAGGTTCAATGTTACTCTAGAACATCATTCTATTGTCAAAAAGGAAAACATCATCTTACCAGGTTGTGCAAATGGGAGTATAGGCTGCAAGACACACCTAATAAGCCTTCAGCTCTGATGAGCGTATGTAAGTCTCAGCTGAAATGTCATGCCTTAGTCTTGTACTGTGCTCTAAGAAAGTGTGGTCCAGTGAGAGAGAGTGCAGACTAGGATAGTGAGAATTGCAGGAGGTCAAGGGAAATATAATTTGTGAGGAAAGACTGGAATAATTAGGGTTGTTTAACCTAAAAGGAATAAGGCTGAGAGGGGTCAGGATGCTAGTCTGGCAAGTGCAAGAAAATGGGAATAATATGTTCTTCCTGTCCAGGGTGGATAAAACAAGGAGTAACGGTCTTTAATGGGCCATCAGAGTGATTCAGACTAGACTTTAGGAAGAGTCCAAAAGGATTGTGATGCATGGGAATAGATTGTCTGAGAAAACTATGGCAGCTCCAATCACTGAAGGGCTGTAGGAGGTACTTCTGGACCAGAGGATGGACTAAATGGTCTCTTGTGCTCTCTCAACGCTATTTTGTATGATTGGTGTCAAATATTCACTGAAGCAGGAACTGAACCCAATCTGTCCTCTTGCAGAAGACTGCTTAACCAGTAGGCTATAAAGCTATATTTACTTCTGTGCTCTCTCTGTCTCTGGCCTCATGCTTATTTAATTCTTCCATGAAAAAAGCCTAAGAGCTTAAGCAGGAACAGCTAGGAGCAGCTTACTTTAAACAGTCTTCTGTAGGAGGAAGGGGAGACTTGAGATCTTTCCAGGTACAGTAGAGAGTTGAATTGACATCTCCCATAATTTAGTGAAGCTAGTCTCTCCACTGAGATACTAGATAAATACCTATCCTACTGCATGCTGTCAGAGAGAAACTATAGTTGTTGTCTCTTTCTGGGTGGGGGTTCAGGGCTTGGAATCCAAAACAGAAGATGCCTCCCTGATAACCAGAGCAAGATGCCTAAACCCAGACAGTTTAGATCTCTCTCTCTCTTCAGCGTTTGCTGTAGGCAGGTTCAAAAGGCATTTATTTGGTGTATTGTGATACTGAGGTGCCTAGTTCTCCCCATATTTTCTAGTGGACTTAAGACTATGGTTTCTGCAAGGCATCTCACCTTCTTCCTAGACTTAGCTCCAACATCCGTCTTCTGAACACGGACATCTGCTGGAACTCCACACTGAGGTTGCCTTTTCATCATCCTCAGGAGAGAATTATTACAACGGATTTATCAGTTGGTGGCTTCTTCTACCTGCCTGACACGAATTGTCTCAAAGCATTTATATGGCAGTCACTCAGAAATTCCCAACTGGAGTGCTGTACCCCTACTAGCACTCACCTTCAGTGCTTAATCCCCTCTGCTCCCATTATGATGTGTCCCAGCGGTTGCTGGGAATACTGAATAAAACATGCTGAGATATAATATTCACTTTCACTGGATACATTCTCATGCAGCAGAAGAGCTACTGCTGCATGAGAATATAGAAGAACTAAAGCTGATCTGTGGTGTCTTCCATTATCACGTGCTGAGTCCATACAAACCTCAGGAAGATATCCTTTCTTCCGTTATTCCAAAGCCTTTACACAACACAAGAGGGGGAACAAGACACCCTGCCTATAGTCAAGATTATCCAACTTTTGGGGGATGAGATAAATTGTAATAGTCAAAGGCAATCTTTTCAACTACATCAAATCTTGCTGAGCTTTCCCTGTTTGTTTGGATAAGAATTTTCTTGGTAGGGGTCTTCTTCAGATAGACACTGTGGTGTTTTAATTTGTTTTTTGACTGTGTCTGTTGAGATTAGAGGAATAAAGCTTTGAAAGTGTAGAGTTTTGCAACCATTTTATATGTTTCCTTTATAATAAAAGGAAAAAGAATGCCATTATGATTTCAAATGATGACATTTCCTATTTTCTTCCTTTTTAGTTTACATCTTTAAAATAAGAGATTAAACACTTTTGTTAAGCATACATTGAGTTTTCAAAGTCAAACACTTAGAATATAGAGAAGTAATTAAAAGGGTTGCCGACCCATCTTTAATTTGTCTTCTCTCACGTATAGGCATAATGATGTGGTCCTTAATTATAAGATCAAATACTGGTATATTTTTTTTTCAGTAGGATCCCTGTCTCATTCAGTTCACAGAATGGAATATACTTAGGGATTGAATGAGTTTTGCCATAAACAAAGGTGTTTTCTATAGGTCTCCTGTTTCATTTACTGCCAGTGATGAAGATTATGTATTGAATTGGGCAGGGGGCTGTTCAAAAACAGAAGAATGGTCTCATGTTTTGGTGATTGAATACTGCCCTGAAGAAATAGGCTTTTTCCTGCCTTTTGCTACAAATTCCTATGTGATATGAAAAAGCCATATAAATGAGGTTTTCCATGGGTGGCCACTAATTGGTGTTTTCTCATTTTCTGGGTTCCCAGTCTGAGACACCTGGGGTCTTACTTGCAGAAGTGCAGAGCCGGTATTGTATGGAGTTCTGCTCTCAACATGCACAGAAGTGGGGAAATGTTAATCCAAGGCATTGCAAATTAGGAACCCAAAATTAGTGGGTGCTCTGGCTATTTTGACCTTAGCCTCTTCGTGTCTGATTTCACTGTCTGTAAAATAGAGATAACAACCCCACCTGCCTCCCTGGGAGAACATCCATTAAGGCTCATGAAGCACTGAGATATTATGGCAAAATAGCACCACAGAAAAAGACCATGAGGAAATTAGTATTCTGCATTCAGTGATGGGTTTGAAAGATGTGTGGCAAATAAGGCACTTTGCCATGCCTGAAATTAGGATAATGGGAAAATACTGAATCGCTACCCACTCAGTGAGCTCTGTCTATCCTTTGTAGTAGCTGGGGTGGGGGAGACTTGCAAGAAAAAAAAAAAAGATAAAGACTATTATAAGGCGTATGCACAAGGGGGTCAAAGCGGCGTTTCAGAGGTAGTCTCCATTTTACATTTTCTGTTTCAGCCTTTACCGTGTGCCCAGAAAGATGCTTGTAAGACAGGCTTTTTATGTAACATATGAGTCACGCTACTTTGTACTTGTGCCTGTGAACGATGGGTTGCAAAATAATTGGGCAAAAATGGGCCAAATGTGTTGTCAATCACTGAAACTAGTACTACACTTTTCACTGGTGTCAGAAGATGTCATCTTAGATCCTTAACAAATCAGTCCTGGAACACTCTTGTTATTACTCCTTTTGTATGTGAAGAAACTGAGGCACAGAAGAAAATGGAATTATCTGCTGAAGTCATTCTGCCTGTTTTCTCTTTATACAACCAATAGCTTTTAAACTACTATTCACATGCCTTGCATGAATTAATCCAGAAATGACAGAAAAAGTATGGGCTTGTTCCTCTCTTCTTCCCCTCCCTTCTCCTCACCTGAAAGAAATAGCTTGAGTAATGCAAATCCTTTGTTTGCTTTATTTGCCAGTCGCTTTATATTCAAGTCAGTGGGAGTGGGACATTTATCTGGGACTCCATGGGAGGATCTCCTGAGGAAGGGCTGAGCTGGAGAGTTGAGGAAGCAAGCAGGTCTATGGTATCACAGGTCCTATGTCCTGACCTTGGTGCTGTTCTCATGAAGTTCAGGCTCTCGGTTGCTGCGCTGAAGGATCTCCAGGTGGGGAGGTTGTGCTCTCACCAGGAGAGGCAGTCTGTCTGGAACGTAAGCTCCAGATCAGGGTGGGCTTAAGAAAGAGGTCAGAGACTTCAAACTGGGCTTAACAGGGAGCCTGAGAAGAGGCAAGAACCTCGGTGATACACGGTCATATGCTTTTATTAATGAGAGCCTGCCTGGGGTTTCTCCCTAGTCTGAATACGCTCTTGTTATTGTGGGCATTATGTCTGTCTGTATTGCCTTCCTCAAATGTCTGGTGGGACACAATTTTCTGGCCAGGCACAGATGGGAAATTTTCCCACCATTGCTGCATATGCTGGTTGCTGATGAACTGATATGTTGCCTCCTAGGCCTCTGTGTCCATGAATTATCTCTAAAAGAAAGTTTGCTTCTCCCAGGGGAGCACAAAGCAGCCTAACATACTCAAGGGAGAGTTTTTCTTAGCAAAGACTGAAATGGAAATACAGAAATCCCAGTACAGAAATTCAGAAGTCTTGGAAAAAAAGCAATTCATTGGCAATCTGTAAGCATGGAAGAAGAGTTGTGCCTATGTCTGTTGTCCTGAGACGTGTCAGCATGGCATGACACTGTAAACCCGCCAAATCTAATCGATGGTTATGGCGTGAAGCCTATGCCTTATGAGGATACGCTGTCTCCTATTTTGAGGACCTTCTGCTGAGATTGCCCTCCATGGCAGCTTAAGAGACCCTCCTCGTGCTCCTCTGGAGTTAAACCTCTGGCTCTCAGGTGCAGGTTTCAGGACTGGTGCAGAGTTGATGGTCAAGGTGGAGTGATCCAGAGAGATTCTTCATGGAGGCAGTATAGGTGGCCAAAAGAGACATAGGTGGCCAAAAGAGAAGGTCCTGTTGGCAGGTCTGGTGGAAGGACGCTGCCAGTTAAGAATGGAAGTGGAGAGGCTAGGGAAGAAAGAGACCTTGTTGCAAAGTGAATGTGTGGTTGTCTCTCTGGGCCAAACCTGATGCATGTTTGCCAAGAAGGTAGTGGAAATGTAAGTCTTCTGTTAGCGTTTGTGAGGTGGTGGGGATTTTGTAGTCCCTACTGCTCCCAAATCAGATGGGGTTTCAGCCTACCGCAGGGGCAACCCCTGCTTCTGGCTTTGTCACAGAAGTGTACACTGCCACAGCACAGAAGTTAAGGGGGAGGCAGAAAAGGTGCTGGACTAGGTCAGGAGATAATTTTGTTGGAAGCATCTACAATTGTGTGGCTCCACTGGCTTCTTCTCCCCATAGAAGGAGAAGCAGTGACCATAGCAGATAATGCTGCAACTTGTGAGCACCCACTCCAGAACTGAAGAGGCCTTACCAAGCTAAGGTCAGGCTTCCCGTCTCGCAAAGTGCAGTAAGTGGCTCCATTGGCAGGGCTTGCTTTCTTCTCTTTCTCTTCTGTGGTTCTGACCTGTCCCTGCAGAGAGAAAAATGTGCTCCTCGTTGCTCTGCGTCCTTATATCCAGCCCCATTCAGTTCCATCTTTCACAGATGTTTCATTGCATCTCAGCTTCACACAGTATGGTATCATCAATGCTGATATCCCCAACCTGTAGTTTTTCAACTTCTCTCTTGGGTACTTGCTTCTAAGGTTTTCCTGCTGTCAGGCGCAGCAGACGAGAGTATGCTGAGTACCTCTGAGGGGTACCATACAGAGCGATTTGCTGTTTGGAAATTTGTTTGTGAAAACTCTGAGCAGCGCAGAAATGCCTGGAGAAGCTAATCAGAACTGGAGATGGGCACAGTTTTTAAAAAACACAAGTTTCAAGTACTATGGTGTAACCAGGAGGTCAGTGTGCTGCCAGTGGCAGTGAAATAGCACTCAGTTATACAGAGCACAGGAAAATGCTGAACAGGATTTCTGTCATTCCTTTGCTCCACTTTTATCAACGCCCTGTGCTTCTGCCCTGCAGCACCCCTGCTATTCCAGCTCTGATGTTGCAGGGTAGCCATTGAGTTGCTGAAAACTAGGCGAGGATATAACTGATCCTTTGAACAAAGTAATTCTCTGTTCAGTATCTTTTTGTACATATTAAATGATTAAATCTTTAGGGGGCTTTTCCCTGATGCAGTAATTGTGCACTCATTAAATTGCCAGATAAGGCTTACTTTCTATTAATTTGTTTTTTGCTAAGAAAAATGTTTTGTTTTCCACTGATAATCCTGCCTCACGTAATTCAAGGATGGCCAACTTGTGGGTTTGAAGCCAGAGGCAGATACTGAGCAACTGAAGTATGACTCCCACAATGGAGATACGTCATATTACTGACAGCACACTACTGATGTTAGGAATACTTTTTTATCAGTATCTCCATGTGGAAGGAGGCTCTCAAGGGCTTCTGAGGCCAACAGTTCCCTACAAGCTCTGGGACTCAGCTGGGCACCCAGCCTCACCCCATCCCACACTGGGTGCTGGGACCCCAGGGAGCCATTACTGTTTTCTGCCTGGGAGCTACTTGTTGAAAAATCCATCACCTCGCTTAAGGTACTGAGTAGGGGGTTGACACCTCTTGGACATTGGAAGGTTTGGGTTTTTTTTAAGATGCTCATGAAGCCAAGAGGTTTGAGCTCCCATGATTTAGTTAATTGCATTTTAGAAAGTGAAATCTGGGTACAAGTTGGATTATCCCGCATTACTAGGAGTTGAAATAGATTTAGGCTTCAGCTGCAACGTAAGCTAGTATGTGCGTGAAAAAGACCACAGAGAAACTATGTTAGAAGAAAGTTATTAAGGCTGCTAAGTGAAGTATTAAAAAATTAGCCAATATCGGAAATGCAGTTGCCTGTGCAACCTCAGCATGGTCTCCTCTTGCGAATGTATTTCAGTGCACTTCTAATAACAGGAACATATCTTATTTTTCTTTCCAGGGATTCCTACCGCATTCAGGTCACAGAATGGACAGTGCTCACTTAATGAGCAGTTATTCAATATTTTGTTCTCTCATAATAAGTCAGCGTGTGACCCCACAGCTTTGCCCTATAAATACTATTCAAACTCTGCTCTGAAATTGGAAATACTAATTTTCTCCTGGGCTGTCTTGTGATTTCTGAGCACATCCCTAACATTACTTAGTAAATCTTTGCAACACCCATGTGAGATATCTGAGTATTTTTATTCCATTTTTGCAGATGGGCAACTGAGGCACAAAGAGTTTGGTCAGCAGGACTCCCTAATTTTATGTGCTGAATTTGAGAAACAGAGGACCTGACTTTTATTAGTAGTTTTTACTTTCAGTTACACGTGTCTGAAAACATCTCCCATTACTGCCAGCTGAAGCTCTGAGTGCTCAGCACTGCTCCAAATCAGACTCGAGGTGTCTGAAGCCAGCTACTCAGAGATGCAGAACATGCCACTAGGAATCACCGTGTGAAAAGTATGGGCCAGGATAACAGAGGAATTCAGCAGCAAAGGTAGAGCAGTGCTGTAGGACAGCCGTCTGTCGGCTGCCCTAGCCCTGACATCCTCTGTTCTCCTTTGCCAAGCCTCTGCCTCCTGCATTTTAACTTTCCAACTTCCACTGCAAAAAACAGGACCAAGATTTTAGTGTAATCCCTTTATACCCCTGAGTTTCCTAAGCGCCGAATATCCAGATTTCCTACTAACACTTTAAGTCTTCTTTAAGCTACTTTGTTTTACTTTCAGCAGCTATTTACAAGCCTAGTTCTAAACAGTGGCAGGGTGGTATCAGGTAATTTACAGAACTGTCCTAACAAATAAGATTTATATAGGCAGGAGCCTAGCAGGATTTTCAAAGAGCCTTGGTGCATAATTGGCACTTGTTTCAATAGGATTAAGGCAAGTAGGCATTTGTCAAGATCCCACCATTCATTCCTTAAAACCTGGCCCTTTAATTCTTCTTTCAATCAAGTTTATGTTGACCCACTAGAGCTAAAGCATAGGAATGTATACTAAAATGTTAATAATTCATGAATGTTTGTAAAGTGCTGTGAGAGTACAATCTGGAAAGCAGGCCTCTTGGGGGGATGTGTTGTATTTTCTTCAGGCTTCAAAATGATTGCTTCTGCAACCAAAGCAAAATACAGGTGGAAACTTTTTTCCTCTGCTTTGCACTGAGATGAAATGCTAGTTACCTGAAAGCCCCAATAGGTGCTCCAATTCTACACTGAGTACTCTCAGATATTACTAAGGATTAGGCAGATCCCAAAACCTTGAGTTAGTGACTGGTTTGAAATGTGCAGAAAATGTTTGTGCATTCGTAACTCATTCTTTCTGGAAGGGATCAAATGACTCTTGTTGAATTTAATCTGTTTGAAAATATTCTGTATCTAGGCTTCATTTCTGATTTTGTTTCAGCTGGATTTAGTGAATTGGTTATGCTAACTGACTTCAGGTGGTGGATTTCTTGCAAATTACTCACTCCACTATGTTTTTATATATATATGTGTGTGCGTGTGTGTATGTTTGTGACGTGCAGTTTGTGATAGTTATACAATATGACTTCGTCTTTTTGACTGGGAAGGAGGAAAAAGAAAGAGTTACTGTAAAAAAAGAAAAAAAGAATAAAAAAGCCACACTCCTGGGCTAAAATTTTAGATAGGTAATCATTCGCTATAATGGAATTTGCAATATTTGTATCTGTTTTCATGGCTGAGGGACCAGTTCATCTGAAAAGTAGAGTACAACGAATGACATAACCTGGCCACATAACGTAGAGATTTGCACACCATAATCTTTGCTTCATTTGAGCAGACCTACAATTTGCTTCACTCCAATGATGTGTCTTATGAAGGACTTTTAGTATTGTTATCATTAATGGGTCAATAAATTGGACTGGCGAGAACCTGCCTTGTCCTGTGACTTCCTGAAGAAGCAGGAATTATGTCTTTCTACTAGGAAATGGCTCTATATTTTAGATGGTGCTAGGAGAAAGCAAGCTGGTCCCTTTAGTATCTGAATTGTTTTTCCTCTATAAACAAGTGTGCTGCCTGTGCCCTTTCTTGTGTTCAGCACACTCCCATTGTCTTGACTCCTGTTGCTTGTTTCATTGCTTCCTTTCCCGGCACCACAAGTGAGATATATACCAAAGATGTAGAAATAATAATGGTTGTCGTCATCATAAATCCTCATGCATTTGGCTCTTCTCACAGTGGGCACCTCTTCCTTCATCTGGAAGCTTGCCATTAGGACAATAGGAGCCTGGATGGAAACTCTTGGAGAACCTCTGAAAAGTGTTTGACATCCTTCCACTCCATCTTACTTGTCCTAGCCTGCTCCAGCTACCCAACTTCTTGACATCCTCAGAAAACTCCTAAGCGTGCTGAATAGCATTTGGGGGAGGCTGACAGGAAACGGAGCAGTCAGGCTCAGGACTGTGTTTAACAATCTGTGTGGATTGCTAACACTCGGCCATTCATAAGTTCCCCTAAGCTTTTTTTTCCTTCTTTTTTTCCCTAAGTGCTTAGCTATTTTCAGCACCATCTATGTTCATGACTGCAGCTTTTCCTACTGCCTTTGGGAGTCTGATCCACACATTGATTTATTTTTAGCTATATTGCTAATTATTATTTTTGTGAGTATAGTGTTTCATTATTCATTAAAGCTGGGGAGACATTTTAGTAATTTCTCAGTAGAACAAAAGTGAATTCAGTAACCAAAGTAAGATCTCTGAGTAGGTCTTAAGAGGGCTAGGAAGAGTGATCCAGCAAAGAAGGATGGTATGACAGGTGAGAGCCGTTGATATATGAAGAAGTGTTACTAAGAAAGCAGAAACAAGCTATTCTCAACATGGACAAGACGCAGGGGGCTGGCCAAAACTCTGGGAGGGACTCTTTAGTTCACCAAAGGAATAAACTGCCAAAGAAACCCAGAGAATCATCTTCGGGGGAAATGCCCAAAGACTGGTAGAAAACACTGCTCTTGCAGGGTGGGTTAAAGATAAAGAAAATCAGCCCTGCAGCAGTGCACAGGGACGGCCTAGAGGACCCTGGAGATTTCTAATTATTTGCTCTTCAGTGTGTGACATAGCTGTGCAGTGTGAACTGGCCCTTACTAACAGAAGAGGAAACACTGCACACTTTCTGGTGTTAGATTGTCTGTGCATACTTCCCAGTGCTTTCTGTCCGGCTTTGCACAGGATCCTGAGGGAAGAAGGTTCCTATTCCAGAAACTCCCAAGTCCTCAGGATGAAAACTCTCTTTCCGTATCACATCTGCAGCAGAGCAGAAAGAAGTGGGAGGAGCTTTGTGCACCCTGCCTGCCCAGCCATCCCCTCGTCCTCTCCAGGGGTCCCTTTTCCCTCGACTTCTCTGCCAGGGGGGCTGCTGAGTAAAGCCTTTCACAGGGAGGGCTCCAGGGGTGCCTGGATGTACAGTATGGTTGTGCTACAGATGCACCAGATACAGAGTGATCTAAACTGTGTGCCTGGGGAAAAGGCATTACAATGCACAGTGCTTTAAGGCTACTGTCTTTGGCTTCCTGATTGAAGAATGGAAAAAAGCCAGAAGACTTTAGGACCAAGATGTTTAAAGCTTATTGAAGCCCTTTTTAAATAACAACTTAAAGATGGGAAGCCCAGGGAGTGAAAAAATGGAAAAAAAGAACAGCTCTCCTACAACAGGAAGCTTAGGAGAAGCTCTGGGTGACTACTTAAATGTGGCTGTGATGCACTAGCCCTTATAAGTGGCAAAGCCAAACACTTGTGGCTTTTTTCCCTAGCACATCTATTCAACATGTTCCTTTTGGCTGGAGGTCTTTATAGCTCTAACGTAACAGTGTCCACAAAGGGTCTATCACAGTATGCACTGCAGGCTTGCCTCCCCCCCTCCCCCTTTTTCAATAGGGCTGCATACAGTAGAGAGTGAAGTAGGAAACAAAATGGCTCAAAGCCACATGTGCGTTTCCCATAGCTCAGTGCCAGTCTCTAGAACAAGTGATTAAGCCCTGAGGCTACTGGGTCTCTCGTTCAGCTGCCTGTGGCCCCAAAAGATCTTTCTAATCAAAGCCATGTCTGTTCTCTGGTGACAACCCTACCTGAAGGATGGGAGAGGGGTATGGCACAACATTATGCCTTCGGCGCTGTGCCGCTCAGGAGTGACAGCTGCAATCATGGGCCCGATTCATCAGTTTTATGGACCTTGGAAGGCACTGAAGTTACACAAACTGGGCATGGTCTCAGGCAGTGAAGCCCAGGTTCTTGAGTGAAAGAAGCTGTGTCATACAGGTCCCCTCTGGAGACCTTTTCAGGTTCTGACAGACACTTATGCCTCCTTTCAGGATGTTCTCATCCTGCACTGACAGGAGGGAGTAGATGAGAGTACTGCTTAAATATTGCACAATGCTTTACCTTGCTACACCATGCATTTGAGGCTCTTGCAACACTACAAATACTAATTCAATTAGGTTCAGAGTCCTTCTGGAACATAACAATGTCTCCTCTTGCAAGTTGTTTGGAGCAGCAGACCACAGAGGTCTTGTAAAAATTATCCCTAGTGAAAATGTCATTGAAATCAATGAAATTACACTCCACTTTCACCATCCGACATTGCATTTGGCATTGAACTTCCAACAAGATCTCAGTACAACTGTTTGTTAATAAGCTGTACAAACTTCGGGATAGGAAGAATAGAGAGAGATGGTCTAGGTCTTCTCACACTTTGCTGTAAGTCAGCAGTATCTAAGAGCTCATAGTGGGACCAGTGACCTGCCTCCTATATTTGATATCTTAAGAGAGGGTTTAACTCTTCCCGTTCTCACCTGAACTAGTGACTAAGGAGGGAGGAGATATGGGATCTCTCTCCTTCTTTCTCTGCTTGTACTATAAACACATAAAAGGAATGAGAAAAAAATGTATGCCAAGAATGATTGCACAGAAGGATTTCTATAAGGTCTCTGGCATCCAAGACATGCTGTTGCTGTGAAGAATTCAGATCCATAAAAGAGGTCCATGTCTTACCCATTGCTTGTGGTGAGTTCATACACATGCTGTCGTGAAAGCCCTATCAGCCACCTTGCAGAAGATCTGTGGAGCAAACATCAGCACCAATGGTACCACTGAAGTAAAGGTGGCTGGAGAGAACGGCCAGGGCAAGCCAGTGGAAAAAGTACATGTGGATGCATGAGGACAATCTCCGGGTCAGTCAACCCTGGATGGGCATGAAGATCTACAACACAAATCTTCCATGAAGATGAAAGCCAGCACCCAACACCATCATTCTCTGCCTCCAGCAGCAAGGCTGACACCCTGTCCTAGTGGAGCTGGGGCTGGTGTTAGCAGGGTCAGGCAATCCCATGGAGCAAGAAGCAGAGCCAGCAGAGCCAATCCTAGCTAGTAAGGAGCGGCCATGCCACTGAGACCCGTTGAACCCATCAGAACCAGAAGCTGAGAAAAAGCCAGCTGCCCCAGTGAGGAGACGGAGTCTATACCAATAGGTAGAAGCCTTTGCTATGGATTCCTGCTCCTTGGGGATACAAGATCCTGGTACACACACAGTTCAGCTCTGCAGTGGGGATGTGGGATTGATCTATCTGGACAAAAGCTGAAGACGTTATCAGTGAGGCTATCTTAGACGGATCTGTTTTAGATCCAGTTTATCAAATTACATAGACCTGCAACTCTGGTTACTTGGGTTTTGCTGGGAAGAGCTCTGGTGATTTCAGAGATTGTACTCTGCTCCTTGGGGAATGGGGAAGCTGTTGGCTAAAGGTGGTGCTGTGGGTTAGGCTGTCTTTCAGGAGATTAGAAAAACAAAAGACAAAGGTCTTATCAGGAGGATAATGAACAGTAAGAAAGGCAGTACTGACTTTACTGTCCTTGCCAGATCCTGATCAAGAATCCTGGTTGCTACCTTCTTCAGGTCACCCTGTCATTTCAGGTGGGATACACACCCCTGTCACCCCTGAAGTTCAACTGCTGTATGTGACTGTGGGCACAGGTCGCAGCTACAGGGTTTCACCCCAGCAGTAGCTGCAGTTCAGGAGGAGAGAGACCTTTTCTTTTTTGTGCAGGTGCTAGGTGTAAAGCAGTGGGGGGTGAAAGGTCCTGTAGAAACATCACTGTTCAGATGCTCTGTGGAGCAGAAGTTCATTGTAGAGCAGTGTGGGAAGACAGAGGAGGCTGTTGCACAGCGAAAGCATTTTCCTCATTGAAGCCTTAGTTGACATGAGCATGGCTGATGGGATGGTCTGTGATAATTGAATAGGATATTCATGAGAGCACCTTGTCTCCCCTGCAGCACCACAGCAAAACTTCAGGTTTCAAGGGCAAAGTAAGCATCGCCCTTTACATTTTACAACTAGGGTGACACAGAGCTTCTAGTGAAGGACTGAACAACCTTCATTCCCCACCTGGATTTCCTCTCTCTTATCTCCCTGCTGCCTTGGAGAAACTGCTCCATCTCGCTTCCCCCCTCCACTGTCCAGGATGGGGAAGGAGCAGGAAAGGCTCAGCCCAGAGCTGTCACACATTAACTCACCCACATCCAAATCAGCCTGCTTACTGACAGGGCCAGCTCCCCAGCAGAGCACTGTCAAGAGGCTGACGCAGGGTCCTCAGGACCACTGCTAGCCCAGTGCTCATGGAAATGACAGCCAGGGTTGTGCAGCAAGGTGGCGTGGGCCAGAAAGAGCACTGCCAACACCTCTTTCAGCTGTGGCATGGTCAGTCATGCAGATCTGCTCCAGGAGACCCTGCTTGGCTATTTAGCTGCCTGTTTTTTCTTGGTATTTCCCACTGTCACACCCTTCGGATGTGGATCAGTGATTTTCTCTCTCTCTCCCCCTTGCGCTCTCCCTTCCTCTGTATCTCATCTCTGTCATTGTGCCTCTTATTTATTTGCCTCTCTTCCATTCAGTGCCTTGGCTTTGGACAGGTTTTACCTCTCTCCCTGCCTTTCCTTTTCTCCTCTCCATTTGGTTCCTTTGTTCTTCCCTCTCCTCTACTCTCATTCCTTTCCTTCTCTGCCTTGAGCTCTGTCTTCTTCCTCCCCTAGTCTTCCGTCCTACCAGACCAGCTCCTCACAGTGCCCCTTCTACCCACCCTTGGTTTCAGCCCCACACCTCCCCTTCCCTGCCCACCCCTGCAGTGGCAAAGCCTGGGGCTGTGCTGGGGGGGAAGGTCGCTGCTGCAATAGCAGAGCCCACCCTCTAAGCAGCTTCACAAGCCACTGGGAATTAGTCCGTGCCTTGCTTTCCCTAATTGCTGGGGATGTTTGTTTGACTTTAATGAACTTGCAAATGCTTTCACAGAAGATAATTGCCCCCATTTCCAGTGACATAAACTAAAATAATAATAATAATAATAATAATAATAATAATAATAATAATAATAAACAACAACAAATACAGCCCTGAGCTTACCATTAAGCAAGGAGGGAGCTACTTGATGCTTAGCTCTCTCTAAATCTCTCAATCACTAGGTTGAGAGATTTCATGGTGTTGGCAGTCACTACCAGAAGGAGGTACCAGAGGAGATTCAAGGTTAACAGGCAGGTTAAAAAGAAGGTTCAGAGACTGGATGGACTTGGGGCTTGAGCCTTTCATTGTTATTCTGCTGGCTGCAAAAACCCTGGGCAAACCAGCAAGGAGCACAAGTGGGTGCTGAGGTAGTGACAGGGCCTCAGTCTAGTTGCCCATGGACTGATGGTCCCGGCACGAAATTCCTCACGATTTCTAGGTGTAACCAGGAAAGGTCAAGGTAACCTCAGAGATCAGCAGTGGAAGAGCTTGTAGTATCCCCGCCTGCAGTTTACTTAGGTTGGGGAGAAGTAGGGATACGTCCCATCACCAGAGCTGGGTGTAGCCCTGTGTTCCCATGAAGGGAATGGGGTAGGAGCTGCAGGACACAAGCTGCTGCTCCTTGTGGAAATGGCTCTAGAGACCTTGCATAAGCCTGGGCTCTGGGGAGGCTCAGCAGCTGCCTGCACCAGATCTCAAGGAAGCAAGTCAGAGCTGTAAATTAGCCTCTGGCCCTTTGCTGCAGCTAGAGCAGAAGCTAATGTGTCCAGCCCTCATGGGGGCAGGCACTCTGAGCCACCAGAGGTTAATAACAATTCCCTGAAAAGTTTTGTGGAGTCCGAAACTAAGCAAGCAAGAAAAAAAAGAGAGTGAGAGAGAAAAGGTGGGGAGGGAGAGAGATCAATAATTTAGGGTTTCATTACCTGCTCATGGTCAGCAGACCATGGGATTCAGAGTCTGAAGGTGTTACTTTAAAATAATTCACATAGCAGCAACCATCCTTGCCCGAACTGCCCCGAACAGGACTACACAAATCACATAGTTTGAGTCTGGATAAATTACTTTTTAGTCCAGTGACATCCAAGCTTGCATGGATGTCAAAGTCATGTCTGTCTAAGCCCATCTGCAGCAGAAATCACATATTCTTTGAATGGACTTTTCTAATCAAAGCATAGTTCAAAGGAAATTTTTCACCTGGTCTTTTTGCTGAATTTATTCAACATGGTCTATTTTGGGAGTGGATTTACACTGTCAGCTTGGATACCTTCCTGCTTCATTTCCAGGCTTTGGTCCCTTGATCTGAACACCTGCTGGCTGGCTCCTTCTGGAGCGACACAAGTATTTCCCTCCAAAAAGGAGACTAGGCACTATTGACAGCAGAGTATGTGCCAGGATCCAACCTGAAGCAAGAGCATAGATGTTCATCGTGCCAAACACCCGAGGCCTTCAACACAGTCCACACAGACTCAAGTGCCCTCAAGTGCCCTCACACACTTAGGCCATACCCCAGGATATAGACATGCCCTTGACATTTAACTGTAAAAAGCACTGCCTGGGCAAGCTGCAACCCAGTCCTGTTTCTGAGACTTTGGGTGCTTTGAATTGAAAGACGAGTGAACGCATCCTGTGCCCCACAACCACCGAAGTGCTCCACAGAGCCCAGATCAGACCCAAGGCAAGTGCTTTTCCCCAGTGACATCCATGAGCCACTCTGCTCCAGAAAGCATGAGTCCTGGACATCAGCCACTTTGCATCAGCTTCAGGGGCAAGGCTCTTCTTTCTTTCACCCACCCTGCAAAGGCAGCATAGGCAGTACTGCGTGCCTTTCTCCATTTAACCTCTGCAGTTACAGGAGCTTCAAGGTGGTAGGTGACACCATGGTTGACCACTAGCTTAACAGAAACAGTGTGACAAACAGAAGGGAGAGTCACAAAACAGGTGAGGAGAATATAATGGATATATTGAGAAGGCACACTGAAAATACCTAAATAGGCCTATCTTAGGTTATTTTCTACCTCTCTTCTCAGTCACCGTACACAAGTGAATAACATCCATCCATCTGCCTGACCATCATTAGCTTATTCCATTCCAGGCACCATAAAATAGAGGGGAAATTTCCTACATGTGAGAGGATCTCGTAGAGGAAAGGATGGAAACTCGGTTATTAGAGGATTTGAAACTGGAGAGCTGAAACCCTGCTACTTATACCCTGGGGAACCATCCTGCATAAGGCTTCAGAGAGATGAATTAACCTTTTCTCTCTCAAGGGTGTTTTACCCACCATCACCATAGTCATCCTGGGAAAAAAAGGAACCCTGTTTGTTTCCTTGCCCTGCAGACAGGTTGTGCTGAGAGGTGCCATCCTCTAGCCAGGTGTCTTCACACCATTTAACTGGGTTAAAAAAAGCTGTTCTCTGTGCTAAATTGCTTCCTCACTTCACAAGGCATGAAAGCCTTTTCTCTCTGTCATGTGTCCATGCTTCACTCCTTCTGGGGAGACAGCTGGTCTTTTTTTTAATGCATTCTGCTCCTTAAATGCTGTCTCTGAGACAAATCAGGTCATGTAGAGCCAGGCCCACAAAAGCATTGAGGTGACTCAATCCTGTGAAATCAATGGGAGTCAGGTGCCTAAATTTCTTTGTGAGTCTGGCCCAAGTGACCTTGGATAACATCAGTAGGAACATACATTGTGCTCTAGTCAAGATTAGAGCACGGGCTGAGATGCACCTTAACCCCACAAGTACCACAAACGATTAGTTGATTCAGCACTACTTCACCTAGCTAACTGAAGGAAAGATTTCCACACATACAGGTGTCATGAGAAAGGAATGACTTGGGGTCCCTATATCTTTGCATGGAGAACATGAGTTGGGTTTTTCTCTTAATAATCGCGTACCCTATGTCCCTTGGGTTGTGAAGTGGGTTATTGATAACTGTCACTGTCCAGGCTCTGGCCAGTATTGATGCCTTCTCTGGTGAAAGCTGTGTAAGACCTAAATCTGAACTCGTGGCACACGGGTTTCAGAATACCAGGAGATGGCAACGTGAATTGAAGGGCTCTGGGATTTGGTGTCATGTTAAAGAGGAACTCCTATCTAAGGACAGAAAGGAGCGGGATACCAGGGTGATGACTGAGTCTATAGCAGCCTGATCCTAGGATGAACATTAAGGAGGCTGACACATGCTATATATTGGTGGGCAGAGAAACACCAAGAAAGGGAGAGCTATGGAGAGGGGCAGAAGAGACCGTACAATATTGAAAGATCTTTTAATGGAACAGTAAGTTCTTTCTTGATCTCTCCATCCCAGCATCCAAAATACAAAACTATGTGATTATTTTTCCAAGGCCAAGCAATGAGGTACACCACGAGAGACAAGTGGACAAACAGCAAGCAAGGACCAAAGCACTCAGTCCCCTCCTTTCTTGCTGTTTGCCTATGTGTGGCTGCAAACACATGGAACATCTGGAAAACATCTAGTTTCTCCATTTCTCCTTTCCTGACATACCAGCATGTGGGACATTTAGAAGGGCCTGGAGGTTATAGTAACACTTTCTTCATTCTTTGCCATATTTTGACCCCTCTGTAAGCTGTGGGTTTGGAGATGGAAGGTGGAAAGGTGGCCAGAGATTAGAAATCTTCTTGGGGTCATGGCTCCATCCAATTTCCACATTCCTGGTACCTAAGAATTAACCTCTGCCCTACCTGTGTCTTAAACATTAATTTCTTATCTCCTACTCTCTTCGCTGTGTGACAGCAAGGGAAGTGTCACTTACAGGAACAGTCTGCCTGGGAAGGGATGTCCCAGAAACCTGGAGGTGTGGCAGACAAGCAGATGGAGATGGTGAGAGGCTCATCCCTCTAGGATTGGAAAGATGTTGTGGGCTGTGTAGATAGAGACATAAAAGCTTAACAGTGTGTTTCATAAAGGCAAAGCTTTGAACGCTGGCTTCAGTGGGTATGTGGGGATGGTCCAAATAAAAAAATGGATGTGTTTGACTATGTATGTCCTTTTATACATCCATATAGCTATGTAACCACCAGCCTCAGTGATTTCAAGTCCTTCTGCCATTGAAGGATCTATGATTTGTTTCACACTAAATGAAACAGAGGACATTTGCGCTGTGTAAAATGACAATACATTGCATGCACACTTACAATATCATGAATATGTCAATATTAAGTACTAGTATGAGTTTACTTTACACATAAATGTGTAAATGAAGGGTGTGTGTGATGGAATACTAATATATGAAACCTATCCTTACGAGACCTGATTCCTGGCTGGGAGCTCTAGATGTTGTACAAGCACTAGTAATAGTAGTCACTTTATTCCAGCCACAATACTACAACCAGGATGTCATACACGCATGGCAGATAGATAAGGCAGACAGATTTCTTGTTTTCCACTGAGATGCTTTTGAATACATCCTGGCAGGGCTGACTCACCCTTTTAGCTTTCCAAGGAAGATAAATTGCTTTCCAGGAGCTTCACTGTATACAGGTTATTTTTGAGCAGCTTCCTTAATTAAGGTTTATCTGCTGTGTGCGTAATCCACAGATGAAGAGCCCTTGTCTTTTTTTGTGTGAACAGAAGTTTCCCTCTGAACAATCTGTTTCTCACCCAACCCATTGTTATACAACATGACACACATACTATATGGATACCATGTCCTACCCCAGAAGTAGCTGCAGGCCAGTGGCCTGAAAATAAGTCATTTCAAATGCCTGGGATGCTTCAGTGGGGAAGGACTGAATAGAAATGGGACTCCTGAGGGCCACAGTTGGCACAGACCAACTATTAGTACATTTCTTTCATCCATGACCTTAAACTCCGCCTCTGCCCCAGCCTCATGTTTCTTATCTTTTATATCTGAAATTATGCTGAAAGCACCCAGTTGGAAATACATTTTGCAGTTGCAAACCTTGTGATCTGGCAAGGACTCAAACTGATGTCATCCCAACTGGGATAAGAGGACAATGATGTCATCGGCATAGCAAAGGAGCCTTTTAGCTCTGTAATGCGGTAGGTGCGGGTGAGAGGTTTCAGTCTGACCTCCCTGGAGAGAAAAAGTGCTCTCCCATTCCCTGCCAGGTAAAGGGCTGGCTGGCAGTCAGCTCTCCATGAGTTCATCTGTCAGAATAGCAGGAGAGCCAACCCTGCGGCTCACTGTTCCCTGGCCTCCTGCTAGCAGTGGGAAAGAGATAAGCCTTCACAGGGCTGCATAGCCCAGGTAACAGGGTAACTCCTCTGGAGTCAGAGAGGCATGCGTGCAGCAGGCCACACTTCATAATAGCTGTCCTGGTTGGCACAGGAGGTACGTGGGATGAGAGCAGCAAGGCCAGTGGCAAGAGAGTTCTCCCTTCAGTCAGTGGGTTTCATCTTTGTCCAGGGATTAACGATTTTGTCACATTCACTAATGGTTTTGCAGGAATCAGGAATATGGGACTGGACCTTTAGGGTCTTGTAGTTATGTCTCAATTGTCTTTTGACTCTCCCAA
>NW_008824032.1:6139967-6142663 GCF_000699105.1 Pygoscelis adeliae | reverse complement strand
GCATCTAAGTGTTATACAGTGCTATAAAGGAGTACCTAGCCTATCTTTACATTGCTGTGGCTACAGTGTAATGCAGGCATACTCAAGCTCTCCTTAAACCAGCTAGTCCATGTATCAGTAGTTATGTTGCCACAGCAACACAGGACTTACTGCAAGCTTTAAAACTTGCCTAAGGAGCAGGATGGATGACCCTGTACAGAGCTCTGCACTACCCTGGCTGGATCACAGCTGTTCTATGAACATGCTAGTTTAAAGGTACTTTTCATTTGTTTCCATGCCCTTGTTCTGAAATAGGCTGAAAAGCTTACCCCAGATGCTAAATAATACAGTGCAGAGTTAGCTGTGCAAGCAAAAGACATACAGGAATGGTTACAGCATGCTAACATCTGCATCGTCTTTACACATAACCATCACCTGCCCTCTGACAAGCTGAGACGAACATGAGAACCCGCTTTCCGTACCACGTCACTCAATGCACTTGGGGAAGTGTAGATGTAACTGCTCAGCTGTGCTCCTGTGATAGGTACAACAACCGTGTTGTCCCTGGCCATGATCAGGAGCACAAAAACGCCTTGTGCTGAATTCTGTGTGCTAATATCAGTTGCATATTCATTCACAGGCTTTTTCACTCACCCCCTACATAAGCATCCTGGTGCCTAGTCTCACTCCCAGACTTATTTCCTGCTGTATACAGACCCATCCTCACCCCTGCACAGCTGTGTGGAGCGGCTCTTTTCCTTGATGATTTGGGGCCGCTCCTTCCTTGGCCACCATACCCACTCAAGCTCACCATAACCACTCAAGCTCACCCCTGTTTACCTGGGGAACGATCCCAGGTGGGCACCAGTGCTAGGGTGGGGGATCCTGTGCTCACTGGGGACCCAGTGGGAGACAGTGCGTACCACCTCTGGCATGCCAGTGGCCAAGCATTTGGTTCACTGGCCCAGCTTCGCTCACACATGTGTGCCTGACCCTGTCTCACACTGTGGAAATGATCACTTCCAGTCTGTTTCCCAGTGATCGCTGCCAGTGTGGCCAGTCCTCTTTCCCCCTCTTCACAGGTATGGTGTTTCCAGTGCCACACGTGCATGCTGCAGTGGCTTCTTCTTCCTTATTCCAGCTGCACTCTTTGAATGTATTTATAGACTGTCCCCTCTCTCTGCTCTTCTGGTCCTGGCCCTTTCCCCAGATGGCACCTCTCAGTTGCAATGGCCTAAGGAGTGCTTTCCTCTTCCCGCCCAGGAATAAACACTTGCTGTCTTTCTCAGCCAGCTCGTTTTCTTTCTTTTGTGACCTGAGCCAGTGTTGGAAACCAGGTGCAGACAGCAAAGAGGCCAGTGGCTCTGCTTCCGAGTAGCTCTTTTGAATGCTTCCCAATGGGAATATTAGCAGAACAGTATCCTTTCATCAATATGCAGCTGAGCTGTTACTTGCCCAAGGGCTGCTAAATTATTGGGGTGAAGCATGGTATGTCCTGTAAATTCAGTGGGGGTTTACAAGCTGAGCATTATCTGTCTGCAGCAGACCAGCACGAGGCACAGGCTCTGTTTTGGTCCCATTTAAGACTCTAATGCGTGGCTTAAGCCTAAAAACATGGGGAATGCCTGTTCTTTGTTGCAAGTCTGACTTCCCCCCAGTAGACAGAGAAATAATAATAACCTGCTGAAATTTAAAAGACTGATATCTATCTGCCTATTATTCCTTCATTGAAACCATGAGTGGGGAGCAGAGGCAAAGTGCTTGGAGTGCTTGCAGGCAGGGCATTTGTGAGGAGTATATCCTGTGAATATCTCTGTATGTCTGACAGCATGCATCTGTGGTGGGCCGGGCAGCAATACTATTCTCTGTTGGCAGTCCCGAGCCAAAAAGCTATAAAGGACAAAACACTTGGTGTCATTAGAGTCACACACCTGTGAAACAAGGTGTCATTAAAAAGAAACAAAGACTTGAAGGCAAAGGTGGATTTGGAAGGACTGTGAAAATCCCCCTCAGGAGAGTGTTTTGAAAATGAGGAGAGGAAAAAATTGGTATATTTCAAAATGGATGGGAAAATAAATCATGAGAATAGAGACAACCCAGCTGGTGCAAGCCTTTCCACACAGCCAAGGTGCTCTCAGCATTGCTGATGGAAATGATGAGGTGCTTTAAATTCCTTTTACGAACCCCCTGTGTCTGTCCAGCCGTAGGATGAAATTAGAGCCACCTGGCTTCAAACTTATACCAAATGGAAAGGCTGCTTTGAAACTTGTCACTGGTTAGCAGGAGAGGAAGGTGGGACATTCCCAATAAAACCAGAGCCTGGGCTGCACCTGGAGAAATCTTAACTTATGTCCCTGTTTTCTCCTCTGCCCTTCTCCCTTGTTCTTCTTCAAAGGTTGAAAAGAATGAGGACGGGGACCAAAAGATCGAGCAAGATGGCATCAAACCAGAAGATAAAGCTCATAAGGCAGCCACCAAAATCCAGGCCAGCTTCCGCGGACACATAACAAGGAAAAAGCTCAAGGGGGAGAAGAAGGGAGATGCCCCGGCATCTGAGACTGATGCCGCCGACAAGAAGGAGGAAGGCCCTGCTGGTGGAGCGGCCGAGAACAAAGAGAGTGAGGCTCCCACTGCCACAGAAGCAGCCGCCGCTGACCGTGCCCAGCTGGAGGAGGGCAGCAAAGACAGCAGCGTGCCAGCGGAGGAGAAAAAAGCGG
>NW_008824032.1:6121671-6139892 GCF_000699105.1 Pygoscelis adeliae | reverse complement strand
CTGCCACTCCTGCTGCCTCCTCGGAGGAAAACCCCCCTCCTGCCGCTGCCGCCGAAACGGAAAGTGCCACTAAAGCTTCCACTGATAACTCACCGTCCTTGAAGGCTGACGAAGCCCAAGACAAAGAGGAGCCTAAACAAGCCGACGTGCCTGCTGCTGACACCACTGCCACCACCACCCCTGCCGCAGAGGATGCTACTGCCAAGGCAACAGCGCAACCCCAAATGGAGACAGTGGAGAGCAGCCAAACCGAAGAGAAGACAGGTGAGTGAATGCCTTGGTAGGGAATGGGCCTCTCCAGAAATGGATATCTCCCTTGGTCTCTTGGGGATGCATCTGAGGTTGGCCAGCAAGAGCTGGTGCGGGGGTTAGACTGAGGGTTAACAAGGGAATCCCCTTGCTGGGTTTTAGGGGTGGGGGGAGCTGCATGTTCTCGCCTAACACCCTCTTCCCTGCTTCCTGGCAGCTTTTGGAAATGCTGCACTTCCTCTTGAGGCTCCTGTTCCTCTAAGTGGAGGTGCCACCCAGCCCCTTTTTCCATGGTGGCAGGAGAATGTCAGCCAGCTGGGAGGCTTGGAGGAGCCTGGGAGAGCTCCCCAAGCTCTGCATATGCTAAAAAGGGCGATGAACCTTCCCGGTCACACTAGCGCAGGCAGCTCCAGTGGGGCAACAAAACAACCTGAGCTGATACCAGCTTACTGGAGGCTGCCAAATTGAGCTGAAAATCTCACAAGACAAAAGTGCTCTCATACTGTAGGAGGCCATTTAGCCTTGCTGGTGGGATGGTCAAAAAGGAGCCAAAAGGGTCTTTTTTCTATCTGCTTGTGTATGGATGAGATTCCTGGTACAACCACATCCTAGTCAGGAACATCTTGTTATCAGCATTGCTTATAGTTTCATCCACACCAATACTTCTAGCCTCTGTACTTGGAGTAGTCCATGACAGCCATACATGCACGAAGCTTTTAGACGTGTCAGCTGGGTCAGACCCACATGGTAAGAGTTAAAGGGAAGAGCCCTGGCAGCTCAGTGAGTGAGGACAGAAGAAAGACTTGAATGCAAACAGTCGCTCTAGGAAGTGTTTTCAATTCTTTGCTCTTGACCAAGTGCAACTCTGCTTAACCAGTTCCCCTGGGAAGAGGTGAAAAGTTTTGAGAGGCAAAAGTGAGCATTTTTGACAGAGGCAGAGTGTTTACAAACCATAAAGAAGAGCTGTTTTTGAATTGTGATACTGAGCTGGGTAGAAAATGCATCAAAGACCTGAGGATACTTTTGCTTTTTACCTTCCTTACGTTATCAAAGAAAGAGAACATAAACAAAAAAAAAAAAGGTAACATCAGAGGTAGGCACCACATGAAACTCAGTCTAGAGGCAGTGCCAAGCATAACTGGCCTCCACATCCATGAGACATTAGTTGTACAGGGCATTCTGCATTCATTAGCTTGTTGGGGCAAAAATGTGGCATATCACCTTGATATTCATAAACAGCCTGATGTAAATGTTACAGAGCCTCAGCATCCAGTCTTGCACTTACTGATGTTTCTCCATCATTTCATTTGGTCCACTACTTCTCTTCCACAAATTACAATTCCTACTTTCTAATTAGACTTCCAAGCTTTAGAGCTAACTCAGGGCTTCAGGCGACTCTGTTCCTGCTCAACAAAGTGGACAGATAGGAAAGAACAGATATCCAAAAGGACAGATGAATACTGGGAGAGGAGCTCATGCAGAACATTTCTGATTTAAGGTATGGACAAGGGGAGCAGCCTTCAGGAGCGTGAATCTAAACTGAGCGTACACAACAACGAAGGATTGCTGGTTTTACCTCCTTTCATTTAAACATTTCTAGAGATAAGCCTTGAAATTGCATTATCCAAGTTGGCTTTTTGTTGTCCAAGACTCCAGCCCTTTGTTCTTTGTGTGATTAATTGAGTGGCAAAATAAATGTCATGTGATTTGTGAAATCTAATTTGGTGTGTTGCATGCTGTACTTGCGTTGTTTTTATACTTGGGCAAAGGTATAAACATCAATGGTAAAAATAGGACAGAATGAATCAGTGTTTTGGGGTCTTCTGTACACATGATAACGAGTGCTAATTAACTCTTATTTAAGACTTGAGATGCCTTATTCCTAAACAGGAATAGTGATTTTGCTTTGAGTTAACATTCTATTTTTATTCAGATTAATCTGCTCTAATGGATAGAAGTAGGAAATTTGTAGTAGCAGGCTATTTCATTTGCTTAATTTTATCTGTTTTGAGTCACCAGTCATCAAAGAATGGTTTATTTCTATGCAGTATTCTAAATTATTTGTCGATATCTTCCCCATGCTCTTGTTGGCTTTAACATCATTTGAAGTGGCCAACCATTCATGGCCACATCATTTGAAGTGGCCATTTAAATGAATGATTTAATATGCATTTGCACGTGATACTGTTACTTATGTAAATATCTAGCCAACAGAGTAAGTTGGAAAATCTACAGTCAAATATATATTTAAAAATGAGTTTTCAGTGATTGATTGAGTGTTCAAGACCGGTATGTGCATCTATTTATACTTATTCAATATGCATGCAGTAACACTCAAGCTTACTAATGTTTGCAGAAAGCAAACATGGAAGGTGTGTGGCCACAGTCAAACTGATAGCCTCTTTAAAATGTTAATGAATATAGATTTTTTTTCTAAATTCCTATTCCAATATATCAGCCTTCCAGTCACAAACTTGAACAGCTGGGTAAGTGCCCCCAGAGCCATCCAAGAAAGAAATACAAAAAAGATTAAATAGGCCTTCCTGTCCATCTCTCTGAGGATGCTGGGTTGTGTTCTGCAATACACTCTATAGCACAGTGTCCGGAATAGTGAGAAGCTGCGTTCTCCTTAAAGAATATTTCACAAAAGAGCATCATCACAGTATAAAAGTTCCCACAGACAGGAAATATTTCCTGCCAGAAAGCCTGTTTTCTTTTTCCTATCTTCATCCTATTACTCCCTCTCATCTCTTTAAACCTCTCTGTTTCTCTCTTGGTACTTACTCTTTCCATAGACTTAAAGACATTTGCCATGTCTCAACCTTTCTCTCAGTCATCCTCCAGCAAACACAGCACTGGTGGTTGCTGGTGCGGCTGCGATGGTCATTCATGAAAGAGGGAGGGCTACCAAACATCTGCCACTCCAGTACTCCTCCAGCCTGGGGACAGATCCTCTTTCAGCTTCATCAGTTCCCTTCTTCCATAAGTCATCCTCTTGGCTTTCAAAGGTCATCTCTTATCGTTTCTGTGATCGAAGACTGGCACAGTAGTATGCGGTGTCAAGCTGCCAAAAATAAATCAAATTGGCTCCTAGCCAGTGTCATTGGTTGGCTGGTTGCCATGGCATGCTTGGCTGCTACTACCGTGAGGTGTGCCGACCGTGCTACTTTTGTGCAGTGATGTTCATCTGCTTTGAATTTTACTACAATGGCTGTATCGTGTTATCTGTGGATATCTTCCCTGGTGCAAACACAAGCAAAAGGCAAGGGCATTTCATTTATATCCAGAAGAGATTTTTGCCTTCATCTAAGGGCAGGACAAAAAAGACAGGATGAGGGGAAAGGAATAACTAACCAGATAAAGAGAAGTGCATGATTTTTAATGCTTAATAGTTAATGTTTCTGGAGTGGGGGAGAGGCTGGGTAATTCTTCATACCAGTTGATAATTCCCCTGACAGCCCTCAGCTCTCCTTGTTACTCAGTTCCACATACTCTATCTGTCTGTTGGTAATGGCTTAGGAAACAGCTTCAAACAACTGTCCTGTATCTCGTACTAGTTGATCTGGAACCCCAAACATTCCCAGTTCTACAGCAGGGCAGTTTCTAAGCAATCCTCAATGTATCAAAAAGTAGATGGAAAAAGTGGATGGATTTCAACCTGGGTAAGGCATGAAATGAGTCAGTGGGCTTTGTTCAGTAGCAATGAGAGATTGATGTAAGAAGGACAATCTCTTAGTTCTCTTCAAGTCTTTTGATGGGTGACTTGCATGCCAAGAAATTGTTTTCTTTCCTGAGCATCCTTGCCAAGCTTTATGTTTATAGGCTTTCTTGTTATGATCCAACTTTTGCCTCTTTGGTGTTGGTATTATGCTTAGAGAGGCTCCCTTAGATGCCAGCCTGCTCAACAGGACAAAATTCAAAAGTGGTAGGAAGGAATTTATACATTGCATATGGATGACAAGGTGAGATCTAGGTTGCATTGTCTTAAATCCGGAGAGTCTCCATCAAAGTTACTTGAAAGAGTCTACATTAGCGGAGCTTTGAAGTGAGACCAGCATCCAGAACAGCAGACTATAGAAGAAGATGGGCTACTGTGTGCCTTACTGGGAGGAGAGGAGGTGAATGTCACACAATGTTAGATTCTCTTCATACTTTCCCAGGTTTTTGAGTCTTACCTCCAAATTTGGCTAGCTCTCACATCAAAAGCACTCTCAGATTGTCAGGTAAGAATACAAGCACAGAAATGTGAAAGAGTAATTGTACCTAAGGAAACAAATGGATCTTCTTTAGTTGAGAAATGAAGAATGTTTTCTCCGGCTTGATGAAATAGCTTTACAATGGAGCAGTTTCACAGCTGAAATGAAAAATTAGCCAGATGACTATTGCTTTGCATGTAAGCGAGCCAGCAGTTCCCCCAGGGCCCTGCAAACAAGGAGCTCTGGGAGGCACCATCTTCTCTTCACTTCCTCAGAGGGAGCAAGTCCTACAGATCCTTTTTCATGGTTTAGAGTTGAATCAGTTCTTTGTTTTCAGTTCAATCAGTGTATTGATGGAAGGACAATACTTGCTGCACCTAGGGAGCACTGGCTATATAAAGATTTGGAAAGGGACACCATCTATTGTCATGTACCAGCTAGAAGGTACAGCCTGTGCTACGCAAGAGGATTGCCGTTGTATAACTGGAAATTTAGTCTTAGCCCATGGGTAGCTGGCATGAGGCAGAACACCGTCACTGCCGTTCCTGTTTCATGGGAGCTTATCTCTGCTGTTACACCTTGCAGCCAAGGAAAGCAATGCAAATACGGTAGTCTTCCCATGACTGCCCCAGAGGGAACAACTCTAAGCAAGCGTGCCAGTATTTTCTTGTCTGTAGTACTACTCCAGCAACAAAGTAAGAATAGAAATGCAATTTAGGTTACCTGCAACATGCTGAAATGTGTCAAAGTATGTGCCTAGTCCTCAGTTGCTCTGAAACTTTTAATCTTTGCATTGTGTCTACATGGGTATAAGCACTGCATATGTATTTCACAGCCTGCTTTCTGTTGGTGCACATAGTCATGTGAGGGACAGGGTGAGGAAAATGGAATGTCACAATTTTCCAGAGAACAGGAAACCTACACACTACCTGCTACAGATGCAGGATTTCCTCCTCTGTTGCAGTGAAATACTGTCTCTGGTCCCATGTGTGCCTCAGGTCTGCTATTTTCTAATGAGATGCAGCTTGCCCCGTATAGGTGGGAACTGCATTAGTGGGCTAGTGGTGAAGCAGGACCTGACCTCTTTTAATGAAATCTTAGGTGGCACTAAGCATATTTACCAATGACAATGTGTGAGCTGACTCTGGAAAAGGCCTCCTGGGGAGAGGAGGTTAACCACTGTTTTGCACCAGTTCTTTTGGGACCTCAGTAAGAAATGCATGGACACTCAAGGCTGGTTAACTGGTTTATTTTGTGAAGGATGGAAATTATAGGAAAGGTGACAGCAATCTTTCATCCCTTCTGATGTTGGGAACCACAGCTGTTGCAGTATCGGCCGAGCCCCTCCTCGTTGATCATGGCAGGCTGCACAGAGTTCCTGTTCATGGGGGGGTTGGCCAGCCTCACTGTTCTTCACATCTTCATGGTATTCTTCCAACTGAACAAAGCGGTCCTGAACTTGTACAATACTGAACTTTCTAGATGGTATACCAAGGTTCGCTGAGAGCATTACGCTCTTACACATCTCCATAGGAAGAAGCTTTTACAAGCAGTACATACAGGTGGTATTGTTTAAGGCAGTGCATACTAATGTATGTGCTCATGTTGTATAGTGGTTGCTCATGCTAACACACGGCTCTCTACAGCCAAGGATGATGGTTAAACTCTAGATTTTGCTCAAAATCACCGTCTCCTTGTTACAATGTTTTCCACAGTGGCCCACTACAACTGCACTCAGATCATCTTCAGAAAATGCTCCGAAATCCCCACGTGGGAGGAAGGCTTTCTGCCATAAATGATAACCAAATTTTCTGCTGAGAAGGGCTCAAATAGCAGACCAATGGACAGAATAGACAGACGGACAATGAAATTTAAGTGGCAGCTGTTTGCTGTAGCTGCCAGCAGTGCTCTGCACCACCACCAGTGTCATCTCTTTACACTAGGATCAAGTAGGCTGAACTTTTCAGATAGATATAAGCTTGCAGAGTATCAGCTGGGATTTACAGGTCCAAGGAGCAGTAGTTTAAAGGTAGCAGTACTGGCTCTGTGGTACAGATGACTGCCATGTGCAGAGGAAAGGGATTAGAAAAGTTCACCGGGTCAGCATGATCAGATTAGTTAGACATTCCTTGAGAGCTGTATAATAGGTACATTAATACTGGATTATCAGTGGCAGTGCAGTGACCAATTCCAATCTCTGTGGCAACTCCACAGACTCTGGCAAGGTGAAGTTGTACTCTCAAGGGTCCATGCAAATAATTGGTAGAAGAACATAGAAATTGCCAAGCCAGGTCAGACCTAACACCCATTTATTGTACTTCCTGCAGTGGCTAGCACCAAATGCTTCTATGGGCAGATTTGGGGTAAACTGCCTCGCTACTGCTAGGACTCATCCCTGTCCTCTGCTGCCTAGTATTTTGTTTAAAAGTTAAAGCATGATGTATTATCTCTTTTGATACTAATTATAACTGTGGCTTTATATGGCATATATATAAATGTACAATATCCAGTTGACTAAGTGTCAACAGCTTCCTCAACTCCAACCAACTGTACAATGGCTGGAAAGTTCAGCAATGAATTGGCCACCATTGCCTTAAATATCTTTCTGTATTTGTGTTATGTCACAGAAAGAGCAAAAGTATAGTATGCACATAAGCACAGAGGGCATCGTACCATAGCCCTTGCTGTTTATCTCTTTCCTGAAGAAAACACAAACAATGCTTTCAATTGCTTTTTATATGAAAAGATTCTCATGCTTTTTAGCATCTTTGTTGCTTTTGTCTGCCCTCCCTTTAAATCTGCAAATGTCCTTTATGACATGGGGTGACAAACACTGTACACATTAGTCCAGAAAAGGCTGTACTTGTATACATGTATTTCCAGAAAGGCAATATTTCTTCTGTTTTGCTCCTCATCCCAGTCCTTATGCACACCAACATCTTTGCTTTTTGAAGACAGCTACCCACTGAGCACTGACGACTGCAATGACATCCAGGTCTGTTGTGGGCTTGGGAGTTCTCCTCTTTGTAAAGGCACTGCACAAATATTTTATTCAGCCATATGATGGCCTGTGAGATTGGGCAGTGGTCAAAAGAACCAAAGAAAATGTAGGCAGTGACAGGAGGCTTACAAGTCAAGCCACTGGCATCAGCTCCGTGGGATAGGTTCCACCTCCAGTTCTGGACCTCCAGTAGGCCTGTGAAAGACCAACTTATGCAAGCTCAGTTTGAACAGGTCTCTAGCCACAATATATTTCTCAAGACTACATTCGTGCTGCAAGCTTGGCTTAAAGGAGGGTTTCCTCATTCCCTAGCTTTCCTCTCTGTTGGTGTCGAATGTCTTTCAGGCAGAAAATAGAGGAGACACTTAAGGATAATGTATGGGGGAAAAGTGAATGATGGAGAGTGCTGCTATTTGCTGTGCTTAGCTGTCCTCTGAAGGGGAGTCTGGTCTAGTTTTGCAGGTTACTAGAACTGTGACTTTTTTCCTAGTTCTGTATTCCCTCCTAAAGGCTCCCTTTGCATATCCTTTAGCTCTAATGGCCTGTACCATATAAAGAGCCTTGGCTTTATCATCACCAAATGGGAATGTGATCTGTGGAAATGTTTCTTCTTTTTTTTCTGTGTCCTTAGCTACATCACTGTCAGCATGGGACACTGGAACAGAGCTGAAAATCTCAGCTGAGGTCCTGGCAGCCAGGAGCCCATGTTGGACACCTGCCCTTTGCAGGGCTGCAAAGTAGTCAGGAAAAGAACTATGGAAACCTGGAGAGGGCCCAGAAATGTAAAGGAGAATGCTCTTCTCCTAATGACAGGAAAAGTGAGACTCAAGGCTTCATGTAAATAAGTCTTAGATAAAGGTCATAAGGTCCCAATTATCCGGTGTTCAAAGGACCACACACTTTCCAGCTGTACCTTGAGGCAGTAGCAAATGAGCCCTCTTTTCATTATGAAAGAAAGCAGAAGGTGGAAGACACTATTCAACCTCTCCATCTTCCTTCAGCAAAACACAGTAATTGGGAATGCTAGTAATGATAACCGGACATTACCTGTAACCTACAGGGCTTAATGAAGAAGAAAATCTCTCTGACATTTGGAAGAGCATCCAAATCCTAATGCTAAAGTGGTGCAGTGCTGCAGAACCATAGCTGACAATGCATTGTAGGTACAGGGAAAGGGATGGAAGGGCAGGAGTGAGAGCTGTGACCAGTCTGCAGGAGCATTCCCCAGTGCTGCTGACTTTGGCAGAACCGTCTTAGCAGCTGTGAAAAATGTTTCAAAGACCTTACTTGATAATCATTTGAAGAAATGGAGGATGGAATAAAGTAAAAGTAATTTAAAGTTGGGGTGGTGGAAAGTACTTTTAAAAACCCCTTTGCTGTTCTTAAAGGCTTTGGGCACCCATTGATTTGGAAGTGACACAAGCCTCTAAAAGGGAGGTGTGGATGCAAGCTCGTGTGGACTAAGTCCATAACTGCCTAGTTTTTAGATGAGTATAGGACTCCAGCCCCTCACTGGGTGTGGGCTTAGAATTAAACAGTATGTATTCCAGCTTAGACACCCTGTGTTACCTATCCCAAAATTTCTCTTCCAAGCTCCCCTTCTTCCTCCCTCTTTCCTCCCATCTTTTACAGCCTGTTTGGAGGCAACACTCGCCAGCTGTAGCTGCAGCTACAGGGATGAAATCTAAGCCTCATGAACTTACGTATGGCTAGGATGTCACCTGTGATTTCAGCATCAGTGTCGTAAGCCATTCAGAGTAATCTTCAGTCAACAGTGCTGTAACAAGGGGTATGCCACAGGAGACCAAGCCCTGGGCTGGAGCCTGTCCCGCTGCATTTCAGAAAGACGTGCGAGCTGAAGAAGTCTGTGGTCTTAATCTTAGGTCTGCTCACAGATGGTCTGTATGTTTCTTCCCTTGGGAGGGACTCAGTGCAATAATGTAATATTTGTCTTCTGCTTTCCCTTGTGGTCAGAAAGGATGGAAATCGCCCGCATTCAGAGGGTCTGATGAGAGGGCTTCTGTGAGGTTGCCTTCAGCAAGGCTGCTACAATGTATACGAGCAGCAATTCTGTCTGGCCCTTTGTCTGCATTCACAGTCCGTTACTCAACTGGTACACCAGGGATCCAGATGGTGAAAGCACAGCGAAAGGAAGTAACTTCTTCATTGCCAAACAGTGAGCAGGCATGACTGTCACCTAGATCTCCTAACCCTGTACCACACCTGCTCAGTCCTGCACCCGTCCCACTGTACAGCTCCTAGTGTTCGGCATGGACATTCAGGGTGCTGCACATTTGCAAGTCAGTGGGACTAGTGGGTGTTTGAGAGATCCATCAGCAGTGTAAACAGCTTTGGCACATGCCTTTAAGCTTATCTTTGGGGATGAAGGCACTCTTTGCACAAACCCGTCCCAGCACTACTTCCAAGCCTTTGCTGGGAGACTTATCAGTGTGGCCAAACATGGTGCCAGGCACAGGGACTGAACTTGACCTCTTGTCCATGACACAACCTCTCCCAAACACACCTGAGGCCCAGCAGGAAGGCAGGGGGAAGAAATGCACAGCACTGCTGCTGAGCAGCACCACTTCTCTGGATGAACAGCAGACTTTGGTCTCAAGAGATACCAACCCAGCACTCTTCACTGCACTCAATAAAGAGGCACAAAATGAGAAAGAAAACGTTTCTTTGTGCCTCAAGCTAGAAACCTTCTTCATGGCTGAAGTCAAATGACTGTGAGAAAGATGGATGGAGTCACTGACTTTTACGTCAGGGAACAAGGAGAAAATTCCAGCCATTCCTAACTGATGTAGCATGCAACTACTTCTTGTCCTCATTTCTAGCAAAACACACACACATGTTTCTACCAAACAGAGGAGTCAAGCCTGGTTGCAGTTCAAACCATCTCCATGCAGGGCTTCTGAGTCCTGCTGCGCTGGAATTTTTCTGTGAAACTCTTTTTTTCATTAAAGAACCCTTTAGTTTGTCAAAACCAAACATAATGTGCCAGTACCAGGAATGATGGGATTTGTAGATTAAAGTAGTAAGAGCAGTACTCTTACTGCTCTTACAGTAGTAAGAGCAGAACTCCAGTAAGAGTTCCTGCTTTTAGAGTAGCTTGCACGTGAGGGTCAGGTACTCCCTGAATGGGACAGAAGACAAGATGGGCCCATGCCTTACCCTAGGAAGCTGAAATCCAGTGAGCTTTGCCTGCAAGCCATTGGGCTGCTGGATGAAGTTTCCCCGATCCCTCCTGCTGGAGCTGTTCCACTTTGTATAAATTATTTATTATTTGCTGGAGCCAGGTTGTGGAGTTTGGTCTCCCCCGTTCCAGATGAGTGCTCTCGCCACCGGTCTACAGAGTCAATGTTTTCCTCTGGCCCAATGAATATTTAATGATTTGTGGAAGTGGAACAGCTCCAGTAGGAGAAGAAGAGTAAGACAGACGTGTTCATTCACGCGGATATCTCACGACATCGCTCTGCGACCAGCAGGCAAGACCCAAGCCAAGGGTCTTTACAGCAAATAAAATCAGCCAGAGGACCAGGGGAGACAACATGAGCATGAAACGGTGGGGTGCCACTTCCTATGCTTCAGTGCAATTTCAGAGCAATTTCAGAGAAGCTCAGGCCTGGTGGGTTCATGCCTCAGATAAGGCCCTCTTCTGTGACAGCTGCTGTCAAAATGATGGTGCCCAAGCCAAAAGTATGGGCTGCTCCACCTTGTCCAAAAACTTAGAAACTCTGCAAGTGTTAACTGTGGTAACTCACAGCCTCTGTGGACCTGTGCAGAGCTGGGCTTCATAGCAGACTTTGGCTACTCATGAGATAGTGGAGGAGCTTAGCCCCACAGCCAGGGCAGGGCCACCTTGGGCTGTCAGTGTTAGCAAGGGGACAGCCACAGCAGTGCTGAAATGTCCTTTGATGAGGGAGAGAAGCCTTGTCATTGTAGGCTAATTTGGCAAGGGGCTATCTTAGCACCCCCTTTTTTCCACCATAGTGGGCGGTACTGAGGAGCTTTGACCTTGCCATTGACAACCTGGACATACCTGCTGCTCCAGGGCCTTAGGTGATGCAACCTGGCCTCGTGCTGCCACGGCACGGATGGCTGTGCACAGGGCATGGGGCTGCCTCGCTGTGCCCCTGTGAGGTCTCCCCAGCACTTGCAGCTGCCCCGCCGGGTGCCCTCATGTCAAGGCCGAATTCATTACCCACCTGATTGAATTGTTATTGTGAAAAGCCAATTAAACCGAGATGGCTACTGTGGGATAGCCACACCATTTCGCTTGGCGCAGCGCTCAGAAAGTTCAGAGGCTGGAAAGTCTCTCCCGAACTGGGAGAAGGTTGGGGGTTTTTAAAAAAAAAAAAAAAAAAAAATCCCAGATTTGAATTAAAATCAGAATTACTGATGCTAGCTGCTATCACCTTCACGGGAAGACTGCCGCTGGCAATGAGAGCTCTCGTGAAAGGTTTTTCCAGGCAGCTCCCTCCTTCCTTCCTGCTGTGCAGCTCGGCTCTCTGAAAATGGCCAGCGCCAGGCACAGGGCTGCCCTACACCCTCCTTTCCCCTAGGGCTGAGCACTTACTGGGCTAGCATCACCACACCTCTGGTCACAGAGATTTCTTGGGGCGGAAGAGGAGACTATGCAGTCCGACGTCCCACCTTAAGTCAAGCTGTGGCTTTTCACTTCCCAACCCTTAGGCTTTCTCACGGGCACCCAAGGGATGAGGCGACAGACCAAGGAGGATCTGGCCTTTGCAGTATGAGCTGGGGAAAGTATCCAGCTGCCTACCCAGTTTTGCAGGATGGGTGCTGTGACTCCTGATCTTTCCATCCCTGGAGAGCTGTGATTAAGCAGTCCCAGACAGGGGATTTTGGGCAGAGGGGAGGGTTGCTCTGCACTAGCAATGCCACTCCATGTTGTCTCGAAGTGGGGATTTCCCCACAAGTGCTCATAGTTCAAAATGCCTCTTCCTATGTCTGGGCTGTCATAACGCATGTGATGACCTCCTCCTGTTGAAATGAAAAGCAAAGGCCCCCAGGAGCTTCAGTGGGTACAGCATTAAGCTTGAACTGCCTCCTAGAGAGCCGCAGCTGTGTTTCAGTGCCCATTCTGCACAAAACACATTGGGATCCTACGTGTGTGCACACCAGCTGTGCGCGTGGGAAATATTAGCAATATCTTTGATGCAAAGAGCTGGTGTTGTTCATGTTGCAACTGCTGGGGACAGTTATCAACAAGATGGCTGTGGAAGGCCTGACAACAGGCACTTAATTCATTTTAGCATCCAATTTGCGGAGCCTTGGTGTATGATGATGGACAGAAACAAACTAATGATCTCTAAATGAAATTTCTCCTTCATTTAAACACAAAATGCGAGGATGGCAAAGGGAAGAAAAACAGACATTTTATATCCTCTCCTTGATTGTAATTCCCTGCCTTCAGCTAGATCAATATCATTTCTGCTGGAGATGGAGGCTGCCTCTGGTTTCCATGGCAATCTGGTTGTTGGAGGCTTGCAGGCTCCATGAATCCCCAATTTATCAGCCTTCTAGGCTTTAATAATGGAGACCAGCAGTCAGGCAGCTTATGAATGGCACATGTCTTTTGGGCTGGGGGAAGGGAGGTGGGAGTGTGGTTTGTAGTAAGGGCTGCAGTTTTCCTGCCACTGACAGCTGAAGGGGGAGGAGTACGAGGGGAGGAGCAGTGCATTAATTCTGGATGCACTGAAGGAATTTCTAGACTTTTTTGCTGCAATTATGGAAGGTTTCCTCCTCTGGCCTCTTTTCCCTGGCCAACTTTGCCGGGGCAGGGGAGGAGAGGAGAGCAGCCTCACAGCCGGTCCTGTGTGATGAGGTGGGAGCTGTAGATGGAGAACCCAAAGGCTCTAGCACTCTGCACGTTTCCTTCCTCTCCTTAACCCTCTTTATTTCAGGATCAGGAGTGCGTGAATGCCAGCAGTCTGCCACGGTTTTGGGTTCATTTTTATCCCCCTACTGATCCTACCACAATTGCCAGGCTGATCAGCGGAGCTGTAAGATGGGCAGACCTCTGAGGGACTGATTTGTCTATCAAACTTCTGTCATTTGCTGTGCTACTCTCTGCGCGTCTGCCAGACCTCTCCAAACCTCCATCCCCAAAGTGCTGTAAGCTTCAGTCCCTGAATTAATTATGTTGCTAGAAATGTCCTGGCTGTACAGGAATCACTATCAGTCACTTCAGTAAGGCTGCATTTTGCTCACTTGGCCGTGATCTACTCAGGGTATTTCCATTCCTTCTTACCTTTCCTCTTATTTCTCCCCTATGATCTCACAGGGCAGCCACCCTAGAGAGGCTAAAGAATAAATGGATATGTCTTATCAAGGCCTTGTTCTTCTGTCCCCTCACATGCCCTCTGTCTCTAAACCATCCTCCAGAACTTAACCCAGCAAGGGGGAAAAGATAGGTGACTCAAAAGAATACTGTTGCATGAGGTGGGGACATCCTGTTTTCCAATGCGTATGCCAAGAGCAGCTGCCAACTGTTACATTCCACAGCTGGAAGCAAGTAAAAACCTCTATATTCAAGCTGTTCGAATCACAAGGTATTTAAGGAATTGAAAAGAGTAGCCTTTCTGGTCTGCAGGACCTATGTGAAATCAACAGGGGCAGGGGAGAAGAGTAAAGAACAACTTGTGGGTTATTTCTTCTTATGTTTTCCTCAGGTGAAGTAATGAATGCCTTTCCTCTTACCTGCCTTCCTGTGATGGTTGTGGGGCAGGTATTGCTGAGGTGATTGTTGCACCTCCAGTTTTGGCCTGAAATTAGGACTTTGTGGAATTTCAGAAATCACAGGACCAGGCATCACACCTATGAAAGTGTTGCTGTGTGCAGAGTGGCTGTTTGAGATGCTGGAATGAGAGACAAGGCGACTCAGCCTCCTGGGTACACCACAGGCTTTTGTGTGACCACAGCCCAGTTCTTCATACTTTGCTCACTCTAAAATGCAGAAAGCCTTTGCTTTCTTCACTGGGCTGCCACAAGGATAAAATATCTCCATGACTGTGAGTTAGGCCATTGCTGTGGTGACAAAGACTAGATAAATACTTACATTGCTGGCCACCTGTAGCAATTTGGGAAGGTCACAATGGAGACAGCTCTTGATGTTCACAAAGGTCTGGGTTCATCATAAAAATGTATGATCTGGATATTATATCCTGTTTTATCTTACATGTCTGGTATGATCTGGATATTGTATCTAGAAAGACCAGTACACTACCTTGCTGGAAAGTCAAGCAGTGGATAATGAAGAACTGTGGTCTGAGTGTCTGCAGAGGCATCTTTGACTCTGGCTCACCCTTTTTTGGGAGATGGAGGCTGGTAGCTTGGAACCTCTCCTGAAGGGACCCTTTCTGCTCCAGCAGGGCTGCTGAGCAACTGATTGGGAATTAGATCAGCTCTGACCCCAGCTGATGGCTGGGGAGACCCTCCGCAAGTCGCCTCCCATTTCTCCACTTCAGGCTCCCTGGCTGTAAAGACCGTGGAGCCTTGGTAGGAGTCTGTTGAGGTCAGCACCTTTGACGCTGTTTGGCAGGAGGCCACTCGATACCAGTGCGAAATGTCTGCCTCCAAGGCACCCTCATCCCAAAAGGGCTCTTTTACCTCCCCTTCGGCCACTGTACTACACAGCCTCCCACTGGCCCACCACTTTCTGGTGCAACAAAGCATGCCCACAGAAGCACCGTGATAGATCACACTGCTGCCAGGTGGGAGCACCCTGTCCTCCCTGGAGCTGCATTTGCTTGTAGCAGTGATGGTGGCCAAGAGAGAGGCGTTGATAAAGGAGATCTCACTGTCTGAAAACCTAACCACTCTGGTAGGCTTCTTCCAACCCTAGCTGGATTGCAGTTGCCCAGTTATAGGTACTGTACACAGGAAGTTGGGGCCAAAAGTGCTGGTAATAGGCAGGAATAAACAACCAGCCAGCAGTAGGCATGTCATTTGTCTCAGCCTTCAGGCCTGGCTGCGTCAATGGCTGTGGGAAGGAAATGGCAGTGGAAGAAAGAAGGAGAGACGCTTCTTTCTCATTCTCCAGGAAGCAAAAATATTTGCAAATGTAGCTGTAACAGGGTTAACACCTCACATTCACAAGGAACATCCTCCCTTTTCTCTCTCCACCCTCTTCCTCCACCACTCCCATTTCTCTGGAGACCTCACTGCTCCCTCCCATCAGCCAAAGTTGGGGAGTTTCCATGGCAACCCGGCAGCTGGTGTCTAGACACTGTGAAAGATGCTTTGCAATGGAGCTGTGAGCCTGACTCCCCTCGGCACCCCCTCCTACCGCTGTGCACCCTGAGCATCTCTCCCACCACTCCCTCCCTTTCCATCTACTGCACACATGGATGCCGACACAGGGTGGGATTTCCATGGTGGTGTTGGGGAAAGAATGGTGCGGGGTGGGAGGAGAGGGAGAGGAAATCCCTAAGCCACTGGCTCTTCAGCCTGACAAAGCGCAAAGGCAGCTGGGGCGACAGAACTGGGTCTGGCTGTCCTCTGAGGATTTAGCAGGATCAGAAAAAGAGGCAGCTGTCCAAACTTGGAGCAAATTCATCAGCCATGGGGCTGGCAGAAGTTGTTTTTTTTTCCCTCTGCTAGAACAACTGAGGTTGGCATACATGTTGCTGAAACAAAGATGAGGCAGTCCAGGAATAGGAGGCCCAAACTACCATGTATTGTGGCCATTTTCACCTTTTTGTTTTAACCATAACAGGCTTCTTTGCCTGCTTCTTTCCAGTAGTTACTGGGCAACTTCTCTGGACCTCCTGCCTGCTGCTTGCAGTGGGGACATCCCTCCCCACGACCTTGTTGCAGGGTTTGCCAAGGGGATGCAGATCTCCCAGGTGCCATGTGCCCACCAGGGCCCCCCAGGGCTCACAGGAACCAGGTGGTACCCTGAGTCCATCTGTAGCGAGTGAGGGATTCACCAGGGGTTTGGGAGAAATCATGAAAGTCAGCCCCCTGGACCAAACACAGCCACTCACCTGAAATACCCAATTCATTCATTTCTCAGTGTTTTGCTGGGCCAGCATAAGTCTGCCAGTTTTCAGAAGCAGTGAGCGGGGAGGATGTAGGATTTTCGTACTGCATATGACGCATCATAGGGCTGACTGCAATGGGCTAACTTGTATTGGGAAGAGAACTGTATAAGCAACAGCTCTGAACCTGAACTGCGCCTCGTTTCAGCAGTCTCAGACCTACCATCGTCTGCCTGGAATTGGCTTCTGGCTGGCTAGAAGGACAGATGGATCGGGACAGATGAATCAAGCCGTGAAGCCTGGATTCAAATCTGGATCCAAATGTCATTAAAACTAGGAGAGGCTCGGGTCAGGGATTTTAAATGGTGCCTTCCAGTGCTCCTTACCCTCCAAAAAATGTCTTTAAACAGTCATCTCTGGGGCAGACGAGGTCTGCTTATAACAGGGCAGCAAAATCCAGATTAGTATTTGGGAGCAAAGAGGAGACCAGACGAGGCACAGGTTTTCAGTTCCATCTCTGACCAAGCTGTAGTTGGCAGAGGACAGAGGGAGAAAGCAGTGAGCGTGACAAATGCTAGAGAAAGAGCAGCGGCTGAGTATATCTGGTCAATACTTTAGCACGAAGGGATGGGAGAGTTCTAGCTGCACAATCAATATCAGCAATAAGTATGCAAACAGTGGGAAAGCAGCAAAAGCAAAATCCCTGCATCTGTAGTAGATGTAGTGTTTGTGCAATTTCTCTTCTCTTGGCATCGGCTGTGGTAATTTAAAGATCTGCAGTGGAACAGAGACAAAAAGGAAAACAAAACCCAAGCCACCAGCCACAAAAGAAATGATCAGCAGAGAGGTTGCTGCTACTATGGTCATAAGCTGATGTCTGCTCTGATTTAATTAATCTTGGCAAGTCAGACAGGAGCTGGGCAGGTCCCAAGAGACAGTGTTTTACCCGGAAATCCACTCAACCTAATTTCACGAATGTAGAGCAGTGGAGAGATTTGGAGAGGAGCCTGCATGCTCAGCCATTAGAGCACAGTGTAGGCAAAGGCAGCTGGAAGTACCACCATCCAGCAAAACTGCTGTTTGCGTGCCTGCTTCAGCTTTACAGCAACCAGAGCTGCATATGTTTGAGGCGTTTGCTCCCCAGCAGGTCTCACAGACATGACTCTCACCCTTTCCAGGAAATAAATGGAGTGCTGAGGGGCAGGAGCTCTCAAAGACCCTACTTCAGCAAGGATCTGTAGTTCATTTCCATATTGTTTTTCTTCCATGGGCAAGGCAGTACCCTAGGAGGTACCAGTTGGAGCTGTAGGTATGAAGCATGTCTCTGACACAGGCCCTTCAGCTGGGAAGCAAATGCACTTCAGCCTCTCACACCATGCAGCTCTATTGCTTAAGCAATTCTGCAATTGCTGCCCAAAAGGTTTCTCAACTTGGCTGCCCCGTCCAGGGTGCTAGATTGAAGTGAGGTTGGTGGCAGCTCAGCTCACACATGCCTGTCTCTGTGGCAAAATTATCCCATACTATAGGATGATTTGGACTGCAGCATAGATTTTTGAAAGACTGAAACAAAAGACAAAGCTGCAAAACAAACTAAAATCTCAAAACTGTGTCTGGGGGGGACCACAGGGCTGGAATAACCAGGAACAGTGCAAGTGATGACTGATGTGCATTAAAACAACTGTGAGAGTGATGACTGCAAGCACAAACTAGGTGGGTTTTGTTGTTGTTCTTGTTTTGTTTGTTATGGGTTTTTTTTAGCTTTTT
>NW_008824032.1:6117799-6121567 GCF_000699105.1 Pygoscelis adeliae | reverse complement strand
CTTCAGGACAGATTTTATTTTTGGCCCTTCCTCAAGCTTCTTTTGCTTCATATTACAGCTCAGCCTTCCCTCCTGTTCTGTTTTCATGCACATGTTGTGTCCTCGTTTTGTGAGTTTGGGCCCTTCTTTTTGCTCTGTGGCTGGAATGCTCTAGAACAAATGTGGATGTCTCCACCTTGGCTTGCTAAAGATGTAGGTATTCCCAGGCTGCAACTCCTCTTGTCCTAAAGTAGGCATCTAAATAGGTCAGGTTAATAGAGTCCTAGAAATGTTATGTTTATTTCCACTAATTAGAAAGGGAGCAGAGGGTGAGAAGATCAGCTGGAGATGTCTCTGTGTAGATGTCTGGAGTTAGGTGAGATGTCCATCCACTCCCACTTCAACTTTCCCATTTCATGACCTCGTTACATGCATCTCGGTGCTGTCCCAGTCGAGGTCCATCTTAAAAAATAACTCACTGCCTCCTGCTTGTTCTTTCCCTTGCAAGTGGACACAGCAGACTCCGATCTTGCAGGAGGAGATCTCAGTGCTGGCATGTTCAGAAGGGAGGCAGCTTTAGACAGGTGGAAATTTGGATGAAATGCTTTTGTTCTTCAAGCAGGGGATGGAACATTTTGCCTAAATGCCCTGAATTCTCACCTGCTTTTTTGTCACCTTTTACACCTATTCCAACAAAGTGCAAAGTGAATGTAAAATGCCAAGGCTGTGAAGTTCTGTCTGTATAACTGTATCTGTCCACTATAAACCAACAGGTGGACAGCCTAGAGTTCAAGGAAGTGGGAAATCAAACTAGTATTGGGTAAAAAGCAATGCAAGAAATATCCTCTCTGCTGTATGGAATCCCCAGGATAGGTATCTACTAATCTCCCCAGGGATACCTTGCCCTCCTTTGCTGGGACACTGAAAACTAGGCTGGAGAAAACCCCAGAAAACATACTGCAGAAATAGCCTGCATCAAACAAACTGGGGAAGGGTGAGTCAGATAAACCGTCTCACCTTTCCTTGTGAATCAGAAACTGCTATTAACTGGCCCTGATGTCAGTAGGGTTGTGCTGTGTTGCTCCCATTGCACAGAGAGAATCCTCTTCTTTTCACTGCTGTGGTTGTGCAGTGCCACAGCTTGAACTTTATTATTTGTGCTGATTTTTTTTATCCTTTGTGATATTACTTCTTGCTAAAGTTCATTATTGTATAATAACATCAGGTTGCTTCTTTTCCCTCATCCCAAAGATCAATGAAATGCTGCTAAAGCTGCTAGGAAATAAGACATAGCTTAGCAGGGTGTAGCAGTGCACAGGGTATTTCCCCTTATTGGTTCAACACCATGCAAGAAAAAAGAGGGAGAGTGGCTGGCTGAATTTTCTGTGATAATTCCTATTCAAAAAGGTGGACCTCTTGTTTATACTTGGGACATCCACAGTCATGAAAATTTGCTCTAGTTTGCCATGTGTCCAGCATTTGGTTTGTATGATTCCTCTCTGTGGACTTGAATATGTGATGAAATCACTTTAAATCCTTTCTGCTGCTCCATGACCTCAGAGTCAGTTCAGACTATTTCAGCCATGGCAGAAATCAGTGCAGTCTCTGGGCTGCTTCAACAGAGTCATCTGCCAACCGCTAACTGCTCTCCAGAGGAGGGCAACAGGGGCAGTGAGGCACCCCCACACAATTCCTCTGCCAGCCAGGGATCTCTGGGCACCACGGGCACTCCCTGGAAATTAGATCTGCCACTGTGGTGAGCCAACAGGGAACAAAACATGGCAGAAAATTGTGTTTCAACCTGCCTGCTTATCCTAAGAGCAAGAATGTCACGGGAAACATTGTGAGCTACCCCACGTCACCGAGGTTGCCAGCTCCCCCACTTTGAGTGCAACCAGATTTCCTGCCCATCTCACCAGGACAATTGTCAAGAGCCTACCACTGTAGGAGCTGGACCCTACTTTCAGCTGCTGATGCAACAGGGGCATCTGTGCGTCTCAGCAATTTGTATGTCTTGGCCAAGGCACTCAGTATCACAGCAGGTATGCAGGACCTCCCAGTGTCTATGCCTGTGCTTGCTGCATTATGGGCCCTTCTGTTGTGCTGTCCTGAGGAGGCTGTGGGGACTGCCGGCTAAAATCTGTGCATATTTTCGGTAGAAAGACACAGAAAGTTTTAAACATAATGAAATAAAGTGTCAGGGCTTGTGTTCCTGAAGCCACATTGCCTATCCTTTGTTGCTCTTTCATTCATCTTGCATTTACATGTGGAAAAAACAGAAATTCTGCCTTACTAGGATCTATCAGAGCCTTATAGAAAAGCATGCTTTGCTGCTGGCTAACGGTAGTCTTTTGGCTCAAATTTAGGGGTAGATGGTGATGCATTGGGATTCTACTCTCGGCTCCATAATTCAACATGTCTCCTGCTATGAATACCTTGGAGAAGAGCAGGATTAAAAGGACTCCCCTCCCTGCCCAGTGGAGTCATTCAGGAAAATTAACAAAACTAGGGCAAGTTGGCCTGCTTTGCCTTCCAACGATACTTGCGTCCTATTTTAATCAGTAGCCTATTTTGTCTTTGGTTCATGGCTGTGGCTGTACCACATATAGAAGGAGTCTCTGAGTAGCACCCTGTTTAGCTGTTCAGTATCAAGGGAAAGCAAGTCCACAGATGTTTTTGCTGACAGGGGGTTTGCAGGTACAGGGGCTCAGGCCGTGGTACTGGGCCATGGGGTTGTTCCCACAGACTTTTTCCTTTCGGAAAATCAACAGTCAGAGTTTACTAAGACAAAAAGTATTTGAAGGTCCAGAAACAGAGCCTTTAATGAAGATGATTCGGGATGGGAAGTTGCACAGAACTTAAAGGTGATCCATATGGAAATGGTGGATAGGAAGGAATTTAAAAGAAAGGCTAAATGGCTGAGGGGGAGAGGGAAGAGAGAATGCAGCACCTACTGCCAGTGTTGGAAGCCAATACAAGTCTGCCATCTGATGGCATCGAATGGACCAGGCCAAAATGCATAAATGGTGTCAGTAAGGAAAGGTTCACATCCCAATTCACATTCTCACTAATGCTAAACACGGGTGAGAGGATGCTAATCCTCACAACCTAAACATTGGCATGTGAACATCCGTATTGTTAAGCTCACAGCATGGGCCATGGTGTAATTTTTGAATACGCCAACTAGCTTTGCCCCAGACAGCTCCCAGACACAGCCACCCTGTTCTGGAGAGTAAGAGAGTTTAACCATATGGACATGAGCTGTGTGGTGCCAGCTGGCCTCAGGGCCAGAGAGCAGTCCCTGGCCCATTTTATTGGCTGGTGTAACGTAATCTGATAGCCCATCAGAGAAGCCAGGAGCTGTCCGGTTCAAAGCGACCCCACAGTCCTCTGTGAATGTCCACCGGAGATACAGTGATGATAAGGAGGTATGCCGACTGCCAGCATTGAGGTATGTGACATACCAATCCTGTGGTCTGTCCCACACCACCCAGCCCTTCAGCACTTGTTTCTTTTCTCTGTTCTTTATCCCAAATCTGGAGTGATGCTGCTTGTTTGGCCTCTCCATGGTCGGGGAGGGGGGCGGTCATTGAGGTGAGATGGGGATGGAGCAGACCAGCCGCTACAGTGCACTAAGACCCTTGTGCATTATTCTACCTTACAGCTCTGCAGCCCTGGGTGAACCATCACCTTCACCTGTAAAAAGCAATCTACATGGTGCACAGACCTTAGCAGGGCTTCTGAAAGAGGCTCAGGAACATGTTAGTGTACCCTGATCTAAAGATGATG
>NW_008824032.1:6115331-6117763 GCF_000699105.1 Pygoscelis adeliae | reverse complement strand
TGTCCTGCTGCAATGAGAAGGGCATGGTGTCTCACGCTGGATGAACCCAGCAGCAAGATCACTCCAGCTTGAGGGGCGCTCCTTTTGTTTACCTTGTCCCTCCCAGCTGCCTTTGCCTTCCCCTCAGTTCTGATCCCCTGTCTAGTTCATGTGTTGTGGGATTGCTCCTAGTGTTCATTTTAACTTCTCATGTGAATGGTGTGCCAGAACAAGGTGTCTGTTTGACAGGCAGACCCAGCATCCAGTTACACTCATTGCTTTCCCCTGGGGCAGCTCTGCCTTTGAAAGGAGAGCCCAGAAAACTGGAGAGACGTGATAACCTCCCAGTTGAAGGCTCCTGTTCTTGAAGGCTTAGAGACATTTCTCCAGATGTCTATTCAGTGTAAGAGAAGTCTGAGTTACAGGTTATAAAATTTTTCCCTCTGGGTCTTGCAAGCTTCAAGTGCACATAGAGTTTTCTTTTCATGACCTCTTTAAGACTCGGCTGGAAGGATCTGTAGGACTAATTAGGGGGCAATAATTCAACAGTGGTCATGGGGTTTAGTAAAAGGGTAATACAGGTATCTGATCTAGCTGGTAAGCCAAGAGCCTAATCAGTGCACCTGATTAAATGAATGACAGTTGCCTGCCACATCATAGAATCATAGAATCATTTAGGTTGGAAAAGACCTTTAAGATCATCAAGTCCAACCATTGAAGTGGGAGCAGCCTTGGTGGGGCCCCCCCTGACTCCAGTGTGACTTGAATACACAGCCTTCTGATCTGGAGTCAGACATGCTGGCATTGCACCACGAGGTGCACTGTGAGCTAGGCACCTCCTTCCAGTTGCACATGCATTTCTGGTGGGGCTGGAGGTGTTTCATGAGAGCTACACACTTGTCTGCGGGGCTGAACCCCGGCACGTTCTTTCCATGCCGCAGAAGTGCCAGGGACTTTGAGACCTGGGTCACTTTGGGGACAGAGAAGCCTGAAGCCATGCAGTCCATCATGCGATGGCCGTGTGCACGTGCAGGATGCTGTAGATCATGGCTGACTAACCCTGGACCATCTCTTTCCCCACTAGATGCTGTAGAAGAAACCAAACCTACTGAAAGTGCCCAGCAGGAAGAGGTGAAAGAAGAAGAGAGCAAGGCGGACCAAGAAAATGCCTGAACATTAAGAAATGACTCCCCATTGCCCCTCCCTCCCTCCCCCTATCCTCTATCCTTCCTTCCCACCCCAATCTCGATCTCCCCCCTTCCTGCTCACATCTGTGAGCCTGTCGGTCCCTCTCCCATTCCCACTTAAACCCTTTTTCTCTCTGTGTGGCAAACATTTAAAGAAAAAAAAAAAAAAAGCAGGAAAAATCCCAGTCAAACAGTGTGGCTTAAACATTTCTTTGTTTCTTGGTGTTGTTATGGCGAGTTTTTTGGTAATGATGATCCAATCATTTTGGGAAAATTCTTGCACTGTATCAGAGTTCTTTGACCTGGCGCGTGCGTGTGTCTGTCTGCCCACCACGAGCGCGCTCTCTCTCTCTCTCCCCCCTCTCTCTCTTCTCCAAGTGTGTGTGTGTGCAATGTTACGTTCATCCGAGGAGTCCAGACTTACCGAGTGAGTTAAAATGAAAGAGGGGAAAAAAAAAAAATCCTTTTCTTCCTTTTTCAATGTGATGGAATGAACGAAAGAAAAAAAAAAAAAACACCAAACCAAACAAACAAATGAACGAAAAATCTTACTAAACCCCAGTTTGTTTTCAGAACTAAAACAACAAAAAAAAATGTGCCAATAGCATAATGCTTGGCTCCAGGCTCCTTTTTCAAACTGAACAATAATTATAATAAATGAGAATAATGATCATTAATACCACCGTGTCGCATTTCTATGCTGCCGTACATCCTGCTGGCCTGCGGTCTTTGGTGGGCCACTTCTTGCGTGGCCCCGCTGTGCTCCTTGGCCACCGGTCAGTGACTGACCACACTCCCTGGCACTGCTGAGGGGATTTTTAAGGGAAGCAGGCTTGGATTTCGAGTGAGGCGTTAGCACCGACTAACATAAATATTGAAAGTAGCAAAGTCAGTTTTAGGAAAGAACAACATAAGCGGCCCTCTAGGAAACCTCTAGGCCCTGACTTGGAGAAGCATGGTGACCTTGGAGGGATGAGCCTGGGCAGCCTCGTGGGTCCCAGCAGAGGGACCAGCTTTGGTCCATGCTGAAGGTCCGACCCCTGCCGAGGGCCACACCGAGGGCCGTGAGGGGACAGGCTGTGAGCTCCCCCCGGCAGCAGGATGATGCTCGCCCCACCGGGCTGGGGTTGGAGAAGTTGTTAAGTAACATAGTGTGTCTGGCCCTCCAAAATGTTCTGTTTGGCAAAATAAATTGGGCCAATGCATTGAGTAAATAGGCATGTGGGCAGGACAAGGTCCGGTAGCGTAAGAGCCAGTCGAGAGCAC
>NW_008824032.1:6102546-6115302 GCF_000699105.1 Pygoscelis adeliae | reverse complement strand
GGGTTGGTTCACCCAGCTCTAACAAGGGCCAAGGCTTTTAGCTGTCGTTTATGGCCTTCCCCCACAGCCAGCTAAAAGCGTGGCATGGGCTTGGCGCCATGAGCAGAGCACCACCTCGTCAGTCTCCACTACCGCTTTCCACGGGGTGTGGGATTTTCCCTGGTGCGCGCCAACCGCACACCCACTAGACCCAGCCTGTCCCGGTGGAGGACTGACAGACGCCCGGCCCTGAGGCTGAATGGCTGTCGGGGTCCACTGCTCTGTTTATGAGCTGCGAGAGTGAACAGTTAAAATGCGTTAAGTAATAACTGGGCTTTCATGAAAGCCCAGTTATTGCTCTTTCACTGCCATGATTATTATCATGTGCTTTCCCACCAGCTTCTGCACGGTTTCCTGGCCACATTGGCAATGACAGCCAGCGTACCCTGCAGGATTGCCGTACGATGCTGCAGGGCCACGATTAAATTGGCCTCACAGCAGTAACACCAAAAAGATGGGTCTGCTGACAGACCCAATGTCCCTTGGTGGCTGACGCTTGGAGTGGCAGCGCCGCGGCCTTCAGAGGGCTGGCTGGCCCTCCCTGCCCTACTCCTTTGTTCTCCTCCATCTCTTTGTTGGAAATAGGGAGAAAAGATGAACAGTGTCTCCTCAGAGATGATCAGTTTGAACGTAGACCGCTCACTGGAAGTGCCATCAAAACGCGTCAGGATTCATTTCCATGTGCTTCCTGGTGTTGTGTAGAAATAAGAGAGAGAGAGAGTGGGAGGATTTTTTTTTTAAAGAGAGGGAAAGGGAGAGGGGGAGGGGAGTTGGACAAATTTTATAAAAACAGGGATTAGAGAGATGAGGGGGGGAAAGATTTTCGAGTGGATAGATGGATGATAGGGAGAGAGAGGGGAGTATAGCTAGAGTAAGAAAGATTAGAGTGAAAAAGATGAGAGAGAGACAGGAAGAAATTAGATAATATGGAGCAATAGATGATTGATAGAGATAGTGAAACGTAGCTAGCTGAAGTAGATTAGACAGACTAAATAGGTAGAAAGATGGGCTGACTGACAGATAGGTATTGTGTCATACTTCATAAACGATATATATGCTAATATTCCCATGTCATGATGGGTGGTAAACCCTGAGACACCTTCCAGCCTGACCTCAATTCAGCAGATGTAGCGCGGACATCAGGCATTGCTTGGACCGTATGTCAGGTCTCACCACCCTGCCCGTTTCTGCCGTGGAAGCGGGGGGGGGGTGGATGGTGTTTGGGGAGGGAAAGCGCTCTGACGGACGCGGGGGGCCGAGGCGTAGGGAGGAGAGGCGTAGAGTATGTTTGCTGTTCATAGCACGCGAGCTGCCCAGCCCAGCTCGGACGTTGCAGACGCCCCGTGTCTCTAGCACCGAGTTGAGAGAACTGAGGTTCAGTTCTCAGGATTTGTGGGAGAGGTGTTTGGGAGGAGGCAGGAAGGAGAGAGCACGGTTTTTGTTTAGCCTCATCTCCTGTCATGACCATTTACAAGAGTTTTCTTAAGGACTGTCTTGCCTGTTTCTGCAAAGACCACGTGGTCTCCCTGCTCTTCTGACTTCAGACCCCAAACTTTTCATCTTGACTCCACTTTACTATTACTATTTTTAACTTTATAAGGAAAAGAAAACTGCCTCTCTGTCTTCCTGGACATAGGCCTTCCTCCCTCCTCAAAACCAGAAACATTTTTCTCTCCCCAGGGACGTTTTATCTTTGTATTTCGCATGTTGCCTCCCCCTTGGCTGATGGTTGGGGCATCGCATGTGTTTTGTCACCGTTCGTAAGAACATACTTTGCCATGTTGCTTAGAGAAGAAAGGGTTGGGGTTTGTGTTTTGGTTTTTTCCCCCACAAAGAGAACGGGGTATGTGGTTACCAACTGCAAACCTAAATAATTTAAATACTAATTCCTCTCCCTTGGTTCCAGTTTAAAACTGCTAGCTGTAACCAAGCGATCCTGCCAGAGAGTCAGGGCAAAGAGAGCGTGAGAGAGAGCACACAGACAAACCCTGCCTTGAGCAGGCAGCGGTTTAATGTGTAATACACAAGATTTGTATAGGAAGCTGGGCTGTCTTCAGAGTACAGGAAGAGAGCAGAGCAAAGCATTTGGATTTCCTTGAGTTGCCTCTTCAGCCAGATTTTAAAAGGCTAAAAGGAAACAGTATAAAGGATGTAGCATGGGATGGAAACTGGAAGGAGAACAGGGGTATTTGAGGAACGATTTTTCTAGCAGGATATCAAATGAGCTGAGAGCAGCACAAGAGGCAGGAGGTCCCAGAAGTAAAGAGTGGAGCAAAGAGTATCCAGCAGAGTAGTTGGAGCTTTTCTACTACTCCTGATGCAACAACCAACACGAATTCCCCAGGGAGTATATATCTAATCCTCTCTCCCTGAAGAGGATATAGCTTTGCCTGGAGGTGTCTGTGGTTGTGACTTTATGTATGGAGAGGGAAGGGCATGTCAGAATGTCTCATACTGGGAATACGGTGCCTGACCTCACGTACAGTGCTATGGAAATTCAGAGTCCAAGAGGGGCTTTTTCCATGCCTCTGTGGTAAGATACGCTAGTGATCCACATCTATACTGAATGCTCGTACCAGCTGTAGGCCAGCTCTTGACATTTCACCTCATCTAGACTAAGCCTTGGAAAAGTATAAAAAATCCCAACCTAGCACCCCCCCGCCAATGCAGTAGATCATTCGCATGAATTTGGTCTGCTTTGCAACGCTTGTGGCAGCCACAGACTGTCTGCACAGATTGCATACAACAACCCACAACCCTTGCAATAGTTGCATCAGCCAAGAAGCTCCACCGTGAGCCACATTCCAAAGGGAGGGGAAGGGCATCCTGCTGAGATCCCTTCAGACCCAGTGTTTTCCAATCCCAAACCCTAATGCAGCCCCATGAGAGGCCTTAGCTAGAAGGAACTCACCTATGGTGACAACGTAAACACCATTGCTTGGGGAATGTGTTACTCTAAATGAAAGAAAAGGCCATGACTGGAGGAGAGGGGTTTAGAAAGAAAGGAAAGACGAAAAAAAGAAAGAGGGAGTTCATACCAACTCCCCACGGGAGTTATTTCTTTTTTTCTGCAGTCTCTGAATGGCAAACTAGCATGTGAGGCTTTTTGTACTGAAGGTCTGGTGTTTGTCACAGGTGTCTTAGGAAGAAAACAGAGCGGCTGTGGTTTGCCGAGGTGGAGGGAAGGGTCTGAATGAATGTTTCTGTGGCCCCTCTTGGCTAAGAAGTCCGTTCGGTGGTCACCTGCAGCTCAGCTATGTGGGGGGTGGGGGCGGGGGTCCTCTTCCAGGCCTGTGCTCAGAGTCCCTGCTTTTCCACATTGCCACATTAGCACTTTCACTGGATATTTAGAGCACCTCAGGACTGGTTCTCCTCTCGCTCACACCGGGGTAACTCAGGAGTCGCTCCACTGGAACCAGTGGTGTTAATCTGGTGTGAAAATAATGCGAGAGGAGGATTCAACTCCTCGGGGGGGGATTTTCCAGGTCCCCGAGGGGGAAAAAAAAATCAATGGGAGTTACATGTCTAACTGCCACTTGTGCCTGTGAAAGTCTGCCCCTTATCTACCCATATGTATACAGGGTACAGTTTTCAGAACAACCTAAGTGACGTGGGCACTTGAGAGCACACATTTCACTGGCTTTCAAAGAGACGTAAGCTCCTAAGGCCCAGATGCCGAAGGATGTCCAAACTCCTCTCTGCAGCGAATTTGGCGTCTCAGGCCTAAAATTCTCCAGTCATTTTCCAAAATGGAACTGAAGATCATGAGTCATTTAGGTGGTCCTGAAAGCACTACCCTCTATCCATTTTTCAGGGTGTTGATCTCAGGTCATGTGCGAGCCTGCATTCTTACCTACAATGCTTTATTACTACATTCCTCTGTTGAGCAATACTTGGAAGAAGAGGTGAAGGTTGAGATTTGCAGAACAGGCTAGTGACCCCAGTGGCTCACGTCTGGAGTGCCCAACTTGAGAGACACCTCGCTGGGGCCCAATCCACAGGTCCCCTGTATACTCTGAACATCAAGATTCATGTATTACACACCCAGAACCACTGGTCACTTCCAAAAAAAAATCCCAGCCTGAGACCTAGACTACTCTCACAAAAGAAAATCCTAGGTGAACTGTTCATCCAATAGCTTGGTTTTTCTGCTCATGCCTGTTCCCAATGAACGAAACACATCCCTGTGCATCACCTAAGCCCTATTTTGAGGAGTTACACTGGCATACAGCTGAAGTAACACAGTAGTAAATCGGGGCCTGAAGAAGGCGGCTACAGCCTAGAGAGTATCAAGAACTGTGACGTGTCTGGAAGCTAATAAGAGCAGAACTTGACAATTAGAGCGGCCCATTTCCGATGCTCTTGTGTGAGGATCTGGAAAGAGTCTCTCACTCATTGTACTTGTGCATTATGAATGTGTCCATCTGCAGAGATCTAATGTACACATATGTCCTGAATATTGTCCTAAGGTTGCAAGCTTCAAAAATGAGCAGAAAACATTCCCGAGAAGTGAGAATAATACAGATGTCTGTATTTGAAAAATTGGTTCAAATAAAGTCTCTCACTTATAGATAAGTGTAGTTGTGTGTAATTATTTGCTCCTGGAATAGAAGTTTCTCCCTTGTATAGGATTTCAATGCTTTTATGAAAAATCTCATTCCATTCTCCCTTGACCTTCTCAGTCAAGTCCTATTACTGTGGAAAGAAATACTTTCTACTTATTCTGTCTGGGTAAAAAGCTATGTTAAAATGAAAGGGTGAAGTAAAAGGCCTGGTATGTTTTTACTGTTGTTAAATATCTATTGAGGTAGAAGATACGGGCCTGATGCAAGATGTGGTCTCCCCGTGCAAAAGTACTAGGTATTTATATAATAAGAAACAGAAATCGCCGCAGATGCTCTTGATCCAGGAAAGGCTAGTGTGTGGCTGTCTAGACACTGCCTGAAACCAGGGTGAACCGAGGAAAGCTGTGCTTCAGCACCACGTATCTGCAAAATGTCCACGGCAAAATGCTTGGCCTGGGATGTTCCAAGCAAGGGATACTACTTGGGTGTAGAAATGGTGGTGTGGGTCACCATTTAGTAAAGCGCTCAGCACATTTAAGGAAAAGTGAGTACAAAATGGAGTACATTTTTTTAGACAATTAGGCAACCTTGTGCAAATGTATCTAAAGGTATCAAATTCCTCGTTAGATTTAAATCTTCAGTAGTTCACTGGGAAACTCCAGAAGTTTTTGAGATAAGAACATATATTTCAGCATCTAAGAAGTCCCACCAAGTTCTTCCCCTCAGTATCAACTTTGTGCCAAGGGCAATGAAATAAGAACAGAGCAGCAATTGCTGCGCAAGCTGTGCTAGGCTGCTGACTTAATGCTGTGCTGTATCTGTCAGCAACTCAAGAGCAGAGCTGAAATCAAGCATTTTTATCACATCTATTCATCCCAGGAAACTTTGCAACCACTGTTTAGAAATCACTTGCAACTCATCTCTGAAATACAGCAGCTGGCTTAGCAAGGGCCCAGGAAAATTCCTGATGAGGCTTCAAGGAGCTGCCTGAGAAACAGAGCAGACCTCAGCACCTCACGTGGGTTCTGGACAAAGTGCCAATTTACAAATGAAAATGACACAATTAGATGTCTGTATTCTTGCATGTAATCATCAGTTGCCCTGTGGCTTCTCCAAAAAAGGCGTGGACTCCAGCTTGTGTGCAAACAAATAGTTAGCATTCAAAATCAAGTGGTTTCAATTAGCTGAATTGCTAGATTGCAGGGCTCAACCCTGGCAGACTGGCTTTGCTTCAGTGGGGCAAAACACCTGTAAAGGGGCAGCCAAGGACCTCCCTCCAAGTAAATGGTTGTCCTGGGGTAGCAAGGCTGCCTTGCACTCTTTTGTCTTCTGCACAGCAGAGGGGGGGCAGGAGGCTGAAGGGTTGTCCCATGGCACATGTGTCAGCTGAAACACTCAGCCTAACGTAAATCTCCGCCAGAGACTTTCTAACCAGGCACACAAAGCTCGTTGTGTGTGATTTCCAGTGTCATGCTCTTGCCACTGTGAGCTGGAAACAAACTTTCTGCCTGAATTGTACAAAATGACCCGTGACTCACCTTGGGTGTTCGCCCCCCATTGCCTCTCTGCCCAGGTGAAGTGCCTTCAGATTGCTGCTCACATTCATGGACTGCACCGACAGCCTTTCCCTAGCTTCTGTGAGACGTGAGGGAGTGATGTATTTCCAATTCCCATGGTGGTCCTCTGGCTTAGCCCACACTAGGCTGGGGGAGACGTCCTCTCCTTGGGAAAACCTCAACAGGAGCTTCACGTTTTCCTGGTTTTTGGCAATGCCAGCAGCTTCACGGCAAACTTGCCACCTTCATTGCTCTACTGAGGTCACCAGCAAAAGACCAATGTTTCTCATACAATCTCTCAAATTTCTAAGTCTGCTATCCCTTATCCAGCAGGCAGCATGAAGTACCCTGTAATAGACATTTACAGTCTCCTAATCTGTTACACTTTGCCCTGTTTTACCATTGTATGCGGAACTGGCATCCAGACTGACAGGGGCTGCTGCCCTCTGAAGATGAGCACAAAAAGCCAGACAAAGGAAATTACGCACTTCTGTACCTAAGATCACTTTTGTTTATTAAAAATGAAATTATTTTTCTCCATGTAGGGCCACTTTTGTTTATTAAAGAGGAAATAATTTTCATTTAGCTTGGCATGGAATGGTGAACATGAATAATAAGAAAGGCAAGGAAGTAAAAGCCCAGTTCTCTCAGAGGACCACCACTGACTCTAGCTGAGAGGCAGGGTTTGTAGAGAGGTGGTAGCTTGTACGAGACAGACTGCCATAGCTGCAGAAACAGGCTTGGGGTGCTTCAGCCTGTGTAAATGCACCAGCCTACAACCCAAACGACAATCTGGGTACAGGTTAGAAAGGCACTGCTTCGTGCTTAATTTAATTATGGTAGTTGATTAAGCAAGTTACAAGTAAAATGTAATTAGCACTTCGGGAGCAATGGGTGGATGCTAAGCCAAGAGAGAGATAAGACTCATTATCTGTGGTGGGAGAGAGGAAGGGTGGTGCAGGTCATCACTGGCTGGATAACAAGGAAGGGTTAATTGGGGTGAACTGAAAACTGCTGGTGAGGTCTCTGCTGAGCCCATGATTATGCTTTTTTTTTTGTCTTGAGACAGTCATCTTCTAAAGGATTTTGTGGCCATCCTCAGGACCCTGACCCAGAGAAGGAAAAACAGTTTCTCTCTTTGAAGGAGAGGTCTAATGAAGAAGGTTCAGTTTTCCCCCTCTACACCCAGTGTGCCCATCCTTGGCCATTTGTCTACTCACAGTCAGTCAGTCTGTGGTTTAAGTTTTAATGAATGAGCCTCATTCAACTCCTGTCTGTGCAGCAGCTCATGTTTAAGTGCAGGGATGATTTCACTGTGGGTGCTGTGGGGCAGTCTTCTTCCTTGTGTTTTCCCAGGGCCTGAGGCTTTCCTTCTTGGGTGTCTCATTTTGAGGCAGACCTGAGTAATTTACGAACAACACAGCAAAAGCTAAGAAACTGCCAGATTTAACAGTGGCCTAATGGGGTGCTGGTGTCTAACAGGGGAGATATGTTACAATGTTCAGCTTTGGATGTGGAGGACCAATGTTCCTGGAAGCCATGGAGAAGAAATTAATGAGGAGCAGCCCTGTGAGTGATAACAGGTCACCTTTTCTAGAAGCCACTTAAAGACCAAAAGGCAATTCCTGGTTGAATGCCAGCACCCGGCAAAGGGGTGAGCCGTTTCTGAGCACTGGGACTTCAGCTTCCTGACCCCACCGCTTCTCAGCAGCAGAGAGGAGACCTACAGCCATGGGTTGCCGCCCCCAGGCTCCTCTCCACTCATGACAGCCAAGCCCGGTGCCAGACACCCCACGGGGCATGTTCAGAAGCCAGTGCTGGAAGAGCAGAGTGCGTTGCAGGGTGCACAGGCTTAGAAGACCTCACACGCTGACTGGTCCCTAGGAAAAAGCCGAAGACCCCAGGGGCGTCGCCGCCCTGTTTCACGTCCAAGGGGAAGGCGAGGAAGGCTCACTCGCCACTGTGGAGCACCGGTGCGTGGGCTGTGGCGGGATTCTGGTGGCTGGGGAGGCCTGGCCCTGCCTCGTGCGGCACGACAGCCGTGGCCCCGGGCTGTTGGCATTCTCTGCCTCCCAGCCCCTCACCAGCAGAGAGCCCATTAATAAGACTTTCCAGCCTGTCACTTCCATGCTGAATCCTTTGAAAGCCGCACTCCTCTGGGCCCATTAGAGGGAGGAACTGTCGCTACCAAAACATATGGGGCTGTCAGGCTCTGTCTGGCTGTTGCTCTGAAAGCTGCCGCTGCTCTAGCTGTTTGCTGATGGGGGGGTAAAACCTGCTTCGAGGAGGCTATGATGGGGATGGGGGCTAGGTAAGGGGGCTGGGGGAAGATGGCAGGTCAGCTGGGAGGGATGCTGGTAAACAGGGTGCTGGTAGGTGATGGGCTGCTATAGGAGGACCTTGGGTTACAAGCCAGCCAAAGGGCTGCAGGGCAGCTCAGGGGCAGTCTACTATGCTACGAGCATGACAGTGGGAAGAGATACCTCTGAGGACAACTGGGATAAGCTGGGTGGTGAATATTGGGTAGGTACGTAGGGGCAGGCTGTGGCAGCAGAAGACACGGCTGATGGCAGAGTTGTTTGGGCTTGTCTGGGGAATGAGAGGATGGCAGCAGTGCTGGGTGGCTCTATGGGAATGGAGCAAAAGGGAGGCTTTGGAAAGCATCATGCGGTCACAACCAGGCTGGAAGTTGCTAGGTGCATTCCTGACATCGCCTGAATGCCGCTGGAGTTTCTCATTAACCAGTGCACCCGCCCCCCAGCTCCATTTGCTGAGGCTGAAGAGGATTTAATGGAGTCCCTTGACTTTTTCCTCTGAAATATTCATGGGCTTTAGCAGTCCATTTCATGCTCACCTCCTCCTCCATTAGAGAGCATCAAAGAGGGACTGGGTGGAAAGTATGCTGCTGTGGAGCCAGGAAGACAGATAAAGGGATCTGTGGCTCTGACCAGAGGCTGCTGGGAAGAGATCCACTCCCTGTCCCTCTTGCCAGGCCCACAAAATGACTTGAAATGAGCCCTGGGCAGCATGCACAGGGAGGTGATTAATACAGTGGGAAAGGAAGGAAACCAATTAAGCAGGGAGTGCTATCTGGAGTTGCTGCCCCCCACCCCTGTCACACGCATACACCCCACGTCTGTCTTCCTGCCCGTCTTCATAATCTGCAAGGCCAGGAGCTCTGTATGAATCACACAGGCTGATGAAAAATGCCTGGAGGCAATTAGTTTCCTCCTTGCCTCAGCACTAATGCTGTGCTAGGATACAAGGAAAGTCCAGACCTTCGATGAGACAGTGCAGAAGCATGTTGGATTTCGTGCTGCAGTACCTGACACAGGAAAGAGCCTGCTGGGAAGTGTGGAGTGGAACTGCCCCGTGGCAGCCTGCCCCATGGCAGTGGAAGCCATGGCACTCTGCTGTAGGAAATGTCCCAAAAGATCAGGACTGGGTGGGATCTCAGAGCATCATCTGCATCATCCCCACCTTGCACAAAACAAGAGCAACTGGACTTGTGGCGCATCCCCCCGTGATATAAAATAGATCCTTCTCAGATATACTAATTTCCATTTTCTTGTTTTCTGTCTCTTCAGTTTGATATTTTCCAAACCTGTTGGGTACTAAACCAGGGCTTTAATAGCCTAACTAACTGATATATCCTCACCAAAGTCCCAGAGCCAAATATCTCTGAGACTTTGGGGGTGGGGAGAAGTACAACTCTCTGCTCCAGATTCAAACCTCTTTTGCAGCAGCCACACACCTAAAGCTTACAGCTTAAAGTCCTAAGTAAGTTTTTATCAAGGACTCCATGGACTACAGTAGGACCTGGATAGTGCCCTAAGAAAACGGATTGTTCCTGCACCAGTGCTATTGCAGCAAAAACTACAAGAGGTGCTCAGCAAGGGGCTCCCAAGTCCACTTGGCTTCTCTCTGCGTTAGTACTTGTATGAACCAAAAGAGCAAAATCTTCATGCTAATGAGTTGTTCACTCTGGCTGACAGAGACAGGAAGTGGGATTGTAAATGTACAAATTCCTGTGGTTCCTCCCTGCTGGATTAAAAACCAGAACAAAGTCACAGATGCAGCAGCACCTATTTATTCTTACTCTCAAAACACTTGTCAGGCTGCTTTCCCTTCCCTCCCATACACACACACACATGCGTGCGCATGTGCCCCGGGAGTCAGATGTTTGCGTAAGTATTTGCAGGATGTTCCACGTCTCCCTGAAGTGATAATCAACGTGCCCAGAATCAGCTTAATTACTAGGCATTCATCATACGCCCACAGGCTCTTCCACGGCAGCTCCACGCAGCATTTCTATGAATGAGTCTGCATGTTTTTCCTCCGCTGCCAAACACTGCTCATGATCAAGAGCTTGAGCCCTTCCATCTGAGCTGTAGGGTTGTCTGGTTTTTTTATTTATTTCCAGGGAGAGAGAAGTTTGTAAAGCAGTGGCAGTGCATGAGCACACACAGAGAGCGTCTCAGGGTGAGACTTGGCTATCTATACCTTTTTGCAGCGCTCCATCCATGCAGGATAGACATGAATGATCCCAGTTTTAAACAAGCCAGATCAGAAGTTTAAACATGCCAGGTCCAGAGTCTGGCGATTAACTCTCTCTGTAGAAAAGGCACAAATCAAGAATCTAAGCACCAAGAAGTGTGAAACTATAAAGATTTGCTTTCCATGGGTTGCACCCTGACATATATAGGTGCTCAGCAGATAGGCACTTGCAAAAGAACCGAACTGCTTGGTTTAGCTGAGGCAGTCAGAAAACACGCTGCTGAGGTAAGAAAAGAAAACACTCTCTGAGGTAGCAACGTGCACCTCCTGTACGAAAGAGCACCATTCACGCCTCATCAGAACTTTTCTGAAGGATCTTCTGGACTGAGGCTGTGGGCATCTGCAAAGATCATGGTCATGCCTTCACTTTCTATTAGTGCGCTTTCTATCAGCCCCATAGCAAACAATCCCTCATATAACTTCTCAGGTGATTTCACAGAGGTACTAAGCACAGGTGGAAGAAGGATTCAGGCTCCCCCTCATTGATCCGTAGTTACCATCTGCCTCTGTTAGCCTGACAAGGTTTGGATGCTTCACACAACTGTAGCCATCTTCATTTCCTTCCCTGTAGCATTGCACCAGCAAAACCCACATGATGATCCTATCACATTACACAGACTGGAAGCATTTAAGGCCATTAAGGTCATGCTTCTCTAGTTTATTGCTTTCTTGTAGAGCTTGGGGCCCACAAAGCCCAGAACCAGGGAACCCCTTTCTGTCTCTACTGCGCTTGCCACCACGTGGCAAGAAGCCTCCCTTCATTTAAAATACAAAACCTGATGTCAGATGTGCCCTGAAAGAGAGATAGGATCAAACCAGCATTTTGATCTGAAGCAAGGGGGGGAGCTCACAAACACAGGTTCACTTCTCCACCCAGGCACGTTTACACACAGGAGGTGTGACTTTTCCTCTCTGTTCATACAGGAAAATTCTAAAATGGCCAGAAACCATTTTGCCAAATCTTCCAGGTCCCGATATTAGCTAGTCAAGACCCTTCATATGAGCAAGCCATTGCTCACACAGGCACTTGGCTGTTGGTTGCCATCACAAGTAAATAAGGTGCTCCAGCGGTGTCTGGTGCCCAAATGGCTGGCCAGCTCTAGCCGTTCAAATTTGGCGTTAGCAATGCCAAGACTAAAGGACTGTCTCACATCACTGGCGATGCCTCCAGACCTCAGAAGTCTGCCAGCCTCAGCATCACAGTACTTCTATCACACTTCACCCAGGAGCTGTCAGTACTCTAACAATATTATCCTCGCAACCCCTGGAGCACTATGCAAAGGGTGATTATTGCAACACAGGGCTGTGACGGCTTAGACCCTCAAGACATTTTGTGATACCTACCTCCTGCTTGTGCAGCAGGGCTCTGTCGCTTGCCCAGGGCTGTGGGAAGAGGCTGTGGCAGAGCGCACAACTGAGCTCGTCTCTCAGGATTTTGTGCAGATCAGATCAATAACTACTCTGCTCCGAAGTATTTATTCTGTGGGGAAGAGGATGGGAATAAAACGTACCTTTAAGCCTTGTTAAAAATACAGGCCATGAAGACAGCTGTCTTCTAAGGGTAAAGGCATCTCCAGGGATGATCTCTGGGGAATGCCTCTGTAAGCAAAACACCCAGCAGGGAAAAGGCTTCTTGGGACCGTCTCTGTAGGTGAACGGTCTGCAAAGTGAAATGCCTCGGGAGAGCATGTACCTGTGCAGCGCATTGCCTACCTCTGTCTTTACAGCACTTCCCATCCTTGCAGCTCTGAATAAGCCTGCTGTAGTCACAGAAAAGTCTGCACATGTACGCTAAGGCTTTCTTTTAGTTTATCTTTATTAAGCTCATAAGATCCAATTTTAAACTAGAAACACCTTTTTAGCTCACTCGGCTCCTCATCAGTAACGTCTCTACGCCAGCTGAGCTGTGCACAGAGCCTTGGCACTGCATGTGGGCATGGGCCTCCACTTGCAAACAAGCACAGTCAACCACCCCTTATGCTTTTGTTAATATCTGGGTTTAAATGCAATTGTCATTCAACCGGCACTGCAGCGATGGC
>NW_008824032.1:6097818-6102460 GCF_000699105.1 Pygoscelis adeliae | reverse complement strand
GGCATAAGAAGGGCAAAGCACTACTGAATTGGTGACTGGGGGTGCACCCCCTGCACCGTGCCAGGCAAGATAGGGGGTCAGGGGTGGCAGCACACCGGTGGCACTGCAGGGTTTGGAAATGGGGCAGCCAGAGAGCCACACAGCCTGCACGGCAGCCACAGCAAAGCATCCCTGTGCTGCTCAGAACAGATCGGCCCTGCCTTTCTGCTGCTGTCAAGACTGCTGGAGGGGAAAATTAGATTTGCCTTTTGTTCAGCAAGCCTCACGGAAAGCCTCAGCTCAGCGGCTGGTCAAAAAGCAGAACCCACTTACGAAGCATGCACTTGGGTATTTCCTCAGTTGAGAGGGACCCCGAGAGTTGTACCTTCTCCTCTCTCAGCTGGTTCTGATAACTCATGCTGGAGTAGAGGAGCTGTGTCTGTGCCATGGAGACATCATCCTCCCTCAGCAGCTATCCCCACGGCCCTGCTCACAGTGAAGAAAGCCATGCTTTGAAATGATGGCGGAGATCCTTGGGATCCATCCTTTGCTAAACCAGGCTCAGGATCCATGGTGCATGCATGTACCTCCTTGGCTCACTGCGGATGCCTCCCAGATACGCCCTGCCCTTATCCTGTTTTCGTCCCACCAGAGAATGTCATGGCACATCCTGACGACATGCAGCTAAAGAAGGGGGCAGGCTGCCCTCCTCCTTTCCTCACACTAACCTTATTGTAATCTGGCTGGTCACCTCGAAGGCAGATCCTGTAACATTTTCTGTCTGAAAGAAGATGCGGGAGCAGCATTTAAATTTATGTTCCTGTTAAATATTTTTCCCATAAAACATTTTTTTCATGAGCCGTGGGACAGATTGGAATCTGACAGGTTCAGCTGTCACTGGATGAAGGGAAGAGCAAAAGCGACAAGAAATTTTTAGGAGAACTATATTAAACTCTGTGTAGGATTCCAATTTAGTAGTAACAGTGAAGTGAAATTTGAGCTGATATTCCATTATCCTGTTTGCAGTACACTCTAGTAGCACATCCATTCATAAAAGTGTTCAGCTCCTGTCCTTTAGTGCTGATCTATTTGTTTTGCTCTAGAGCAGTTTTCAGCATGCAATGGATTTGCCTTCCTGCATACTTGTGTGTATTGGAAAGGGACAACACCTTTCCAGGCTGCCAGCCTTGTATTTGTGTGTTGGATCCTGAGAATGTATCCTCTCAACGATGCGTTATTTCATACGGGTGTCCCTCTGCAAATCTCTTTGCGAACACTTGGTCAGCTGTGTTTCTTTTCCCATCTTCTGGACTAGTAGCGGGCAATGTGAGGAGATAGGCAATGAAAAGAGAGAAAATACAAAAGGCTGGGCTAGGAAAGGGCGGGGGCTGGGGAGGGAAAGTAATTTTCTGTTTCCACCTGAGCAGGTCCCAGTGACCCATTACAAGTGCGTGACTTGCCTGGTTTTGCAGAAATCACGGTATGCAGCCTCACCGGAGGGTTGCAATGCCTCTCCCACTAAGCCTGGCTTGAACTAGAAATCCTTTGTTCTCTTTGGCTCTGCCCTCACTCGCAGAGTCAGGCAGAGTCAGGCTGTACAGCCAGCACCCAGGCAACTGCGGAGCATCTGCCTGCGCACGGTGAGGGATGAGCTTCCAGCCCATCACAAGCAGAGGTGCAATGTTCTCGTTGCACTCATTCCTGAAAAAATTTTGTCCCTTCTTGTTGGAAATTATAATAATGGACCTCACGCTTTACTGATATTTTCTTAAAACCTCTGCAAGGTGAATGCAAGGCGCTATAAAATCCCAAGGGTATCATTTTACCCCTGCTTTTTAGTGGCATAATAGATAAATCACCCTTTACAGTGAGTTCAGCCTGATTTGTCTCCCTTCTCTACTCCCTTCCTATCAGATATTGCAGCACCTCAACCGCCTTCTCTGTCTCCCAGCTCCTGCAAGACGTGCAGCTACTTCTAGACAGCCTCTTTCTACACCACGGTTAAGTTACTAAGCAGCTGAGATAAAAAAGGTTCCCACCTTCATAAATAATCAATGTGGGCCAAATGGCTCGTGCTTGCTCAACAAAATCATGCACTAGAAACAGAAATGGAAGAGACAAACACTAACGTTGCAAGGAGATTAACTATCTAATACCAATAAAGGTGGAAAGGAGATTTGGATGACCGAGAAGGAAGAGAATAAGAGCAGAAAACAAGGGAGCTGAGCACCCATCAGACACTTCCCTATGTAGCCACACTTCTTTTATCTGTTCATAAAGTGTCTGGAGACTGGCTTTGATTTTAGCTAATTTGCTCATTACAAGGAAATTATTAGAGCAGCCTGCTACCTGCCAGCACGCTCCGGCCCCTGGGTGAGACTCAGCCTCTGTGCTGAGCACCGCTCGGCAGGGTCCCACTGCGCCATGCCTCTGACGGGTTTGCCCACAGTCATTTGCTGGCACTGGGGGGATGTGGATGTGCAACCAGCATCAGAGGGACCAGTGAGCCCAGTGTCGGGGATCCTGCTGCAGGCACAGGGTGTGCACAGAGCAACCACAGCCCAGGTAGCCCTTCTCAAGGGCTGCCTCTCCTGTATGAGGAACAGCTCAGCTAAATGGGCTCTCCACTGAATTAAATCTCTAGGGCAAGACTGCCATTATGGGACAGCATGACTTCAAGGCTCCAGAGCAGGTGCCCACACATCATACCTGTCCTTTGCCTCTGTGGCACTTGTCAAGCACAGAGTCCCATCACTATATGACATGGCTGAATCCCTCCTGTTTGATAGGTTCTGCATATAGTAACCCTGACACTGGAGAGGAGCTCACTAACCAGCACAGCAGACTCATTGGTGTCAGTATATCAGTGCTGATTTTCATCACATCTGGCCCTTAAAGAAGGCATTTGTGCCTAGAACCAAAATTGCACAGTAATCACAGTAATCTTTTCAGGTGACAGAGCTGTTGGGTGAGCACAAGCAGTGCTGTCATTCTGGCTCTCTTGGGGTTATTCATAGGCATTGGTAATCAGCATATATGAAAAAAACCCCCAGTTCACTCATACCTGGTTCGCCACCAGGTAACCTCTTACACCAAGCTGGTGCCATCCTTTTGAAGTGAGGCTAAAGCCAGGGCAACGAATCAGGCTCACTTAGCTCAGGAGGTGTCAATAAGGACTTTAGGCAGGTACTAGTCTACCTCTGGTATGAATCCCTACTGTCTGTAAGCATTGGACAGAAACTGCTACCACAGCAAGAGTCCCGGCAGAGTCCCACGCTGTAGGCTTCCCACTCCCTAAATTACTGTATTGCTTCGACTGGCTGAACACACAGACCCAGGCCTGGCTGTCAAGCCTTGTTCCTCAGTCACGGGTGGCCCTGGAGTAGGCACCAGGTGCAGAAGGATGTACAGAGCGGTGCACAGGCTCCCTCCCCATGACACGCGCCTCTTCCCACCCTTGACAAGCTTATGTCTCTTAGGACAAGAGGGCACAAGGCTAAAAAACAACCGCATATCACAGAGACAGAGCAGGAGAACGCAATGGCATTGCTAGTGTTTCACAGACGGACAGGGACAGAGTTCAGCAATTCATTAAGTGAAATTGCCCAACCGGCCGAGGAAGGGAGCTATTCCCTCTGGTATACAAGCCGAAACCATATTACACAGCCGCTGTCCTTGTGCCCCAAGGCAAAACCTCCCTGACCCTAACCATGATAAGGCCATCCTGGTTTCTCAGACTGTTGCATGAAGCTGAGCACAACGTCAGCTTTTGGCCACCGGAGGAGTGATGACTTCCTACTCCTGTTCACCTTCGCTGCAGACAGAAACTGTTTGTTGCAGATACGAATTTAAAAAGGTGGGAAGGAGGATAGCATCAAAGCAAATTCACCCTCCTGCTCTGAATAAATGTTTTCTCAGTTCTAGTATTTATGTAACAGTGAGGGGGATCACTAAAGGGCAGGGAGGGAGAGCTCCGAGGGTACAGACGGCGTGCAAGGGAGTGTGTGGGAGCACTGGATTCCTTGGGAGATAAAGTTTCATTGCCACCGAGTTAATCTCCTGAGCTTCTCATTGCAATTTTGTCTCATTCAGTGCCTTTTGACATGAGTTGCCATTTGTCTGTCTGGTGTTAATTTTCCCTCATTTGCCGCATCGCAGCCATCATTAGAGGCACAAAGTGCCTCCATTGTCTTTTTTTTCCTTTCTTCAGTCACTCTTCTTAGTGCCTCTTGGTTTGTTAACTCTGCTACCACTCAGTTGCAGTCGGCTGTTGTTAGTCTGATCTGGCTGCCTCAGGATGGCCCATCCCTCCACTGCCCGAGGACACATCACTGCCTGGGGTAGCTGCCTGGGGCAGGGGGCCAGGGAGGTGCCTTAGAGCAGTTGCAAACATTTATTTGCAAGTGTTACAGCCCCTTCCCAGAGATGTTTGGTCTCTTTTCTTATTTCCATTTCAATTAGCTAATGGGGGTAACAAGAGCATAGAATCATAGAATCATGAAGGTTGGAAGAGACCTCTGAGATCATCGAGTCCAACCGTCAACCCAACACCACCATGCCCACTAAACCATGTCCCTAAGCGCCTCATCTACACGTCTTTTAAATACCTCCAGGGATGGGGACTCAACCACTTCCCTGGGCAGCCTCTTCCAATGTTTAACCA
>NW_008824032.1:6079586-6096419 GCF_000699105.1 Pygoscelis adeliae | reverse complement strand
GTAGCAGGTCGTTAACTGCTTCCTCTTGGATTATGGGGGGTTCATCCTGCTCGCCGTCCCTGTCTTCCAGCTCAGGGGGCTGAGTACCCTGAGGATAACTGGTCTGCCTGTTAAAGACTGAGGCAAAGAAGGCATTAAGTACCTCAGCTTTTTCCTCATCCTCGGTGGTAAATGTTCGCCCCCGCATCCCATAAAGGATGGAGATTCTCCTTGGCTCTCTTTTTGTCATTAACATATTTGTAAAAACTTTTTTTGTTGTCTCTAACGACAGCGGCCAGATTGCGTTCTAGCTGGGAGAGCGGAGCAGGAAGGCTTTGGACAGCATTGCAAATGCCCTCTGAGCTTGTGGTCCTTGCCCTCATGCTGATTCAGGTTTCGCTCAGAGCCAGGAGCTGGCTCTCAGCTGCTGGCTCCTTACAAAGAGGTGCTCAGTTGTGCCCCCCAGGAAGTAAGTCCTCTGCAGCCAGCAGCCAGCAGCACAAATCCCCATGTCTTTTCCGCAGCCCTCAGGTCCCCAAGCACACCGAGAGGTGCAGCTCCCCAGAGAGATGTCCCCCTACATCATCCTCAAGGAGACAGCAGCCCAAGGTCGCGCTTGCACGCCCATCCCTCCTGCAGCCACTTGTTGCCAGAACACTTGGCAGTAAAAGGCCTGACTGGGCTCAGGCATATGATCATATTTCTATCCCGCTAACAGAGCACACAGTATGGCTTATGCTGATGGGTACCAGGGCCGTGACAGCTGGAACCCCATCCTGCAGCGTGGGAGGCTTGCCCTGATGTCTGTCAGCAGCTCTACTGTGCCAACCACCACCCCAGAAAAACCTTGCAGAAGAGCAATGCGCCACTACCAGCAAGAGCAACTTGCTTCAAGTGCATGGCACTGTGCTCATCCCCACCGTGTGCCGTGGATGGAAACAGCAACGCTGCTCCCTGCTCTGCCTCAGCCGCAGTGAGACAGGCCGCACGCTGTGTCGGGGTACCAGAGGTGCAGCTGGGGCTATCACTAGCAGCTGCCTTCAGCAATGAACCTCTGGACATCTTAGTTTCTGTGCCACGGAGAAGAACTTTGATCAGCAGCAGGAGGCTGTGCTGAAGGCGTGCAAGGCTCTGTGGTGGAAGGAAGACCTCAGGCTGGGTAAAGTAACATTCATGGAAAGATATGGTAAACCCACCCCTTCCTTCACAAGACAGACAATCAACACACAGGGACTGGTGCTGGGAAGGGGGTTGTCTTGGCTCTGCTAAGCAAACCAGTAAAGTCAGCAGCCAGTGAGATGATCTGGGAGAGGTTCTCTGTGGCCGGAGAAGTTCTCAGGCCACTCTACAAATGGGTGATGGACCCACAGGCAGGCATGGCAAACTTTATTTGAGCAGGCTTCCAAAATCACGTTGCAGAGAGGATGCGTAGTCTTATCTCAAGCTTGCCATCAGTTCATGGGTGCTCTGGCCGAATGCACAGTGCCTGTGTTTTCCATTACTTGTGCCAACTGAAGCCACTTTAAGTGAGCAGTATGTCCCTGAGGCAGAGCTCCTCCAGTAATGATAGTTGTGCCACCCTTAAATCCAGAGACCCAGCTGCCTCCTTGTACGACCTGGCTTATGCTGTTACTTGCTGCAGGCTCTGGCACCTCTAGGAGCTCTTCGTGTGCTGTCTGCTGGATGGCAGTGGAAGGGTGCTGGCTGCCAGACAGCCAGGTGGAGGCAGGGCTCCCACCATCAGCCTCGAAGAGGCCTCCTGTTTCTCTGCCCCTGCATGACACTGAGAGTATGAGGGTTTGGAGGTGGCATATGGCTGGGTGGGAGGGGATGGGGGAAGCCCAGCTGGATTCAGCGCTTCTCCCCGTGGCTGTTTCAGCTTGCTCACTTGCCACATGTTCACTTGCCCAGGGAATGGGGAGGGATGGGTTGCAAGGAGTACCCCTGCAGACTCTTTGGTACAGGAGTCTTGCTTTCTGTGCTGCCATATCCCTTGGCCTGAAAGCAAAATAACTTCTCTCATAACGGCATGCATCTTTTGATCCTGACTCTGCCACTTGCCTGCAGTGGAGATTAGACCATTATTCCCCATGAAAATTTCAATGCTAGACAAAGTGCATGGCTTCAGTGCTGGGAGTGGAACCCAACAAAACAACAGGGCAAAAATAAAACCCGACTCAATTCAGGTATCTACAGGAAACAAGCCTGCACGACTATTAGAGCTACATGTGATAACATAGGGCTGAATGCAGGGCCAGGACTGGAAGCCAGGTGCACTGTGAGGGACTGAAGCTCTGCTGGATTCCTGCACTCACGTCAAGTGCCTTCTGCATCCCCATTGACCCTCTGTCTGGGTGGCATCCTCAAGGGGCTCAGGCCCTGGAGTGATTTCTCCAGCTGGGAGGACTGGGTTGCAAAATGGGTTGCAAGCTAAAGAAACAGTCTTGGAGGCTGGGCTCCAAGAGGTGGAAAACCCAGATCCATGTGTTGAGCTGGTAGAAGAAGGTGGGACCTTTCACTTCTACCAATGACTTCCACAGACCCTCCCATTGCTAGTACTGCAGCCTGTCACTACAGGCATCAGGGGGCTGCGACCCTCAAGTCCCAGGCACAGAGCTGGATGAAAAAATCAGCACTCAAGGAAGGGGCAACAGCAGGTCAATGCAGAGGTGTGATTTCCAAACCAAGCCTGAAGTGTGCCTTGCTGCCCTCCAGCCCTGTAACAATTTTGGAGCAGCTCTCGTCTGGCAGAGTAGCGTTATTCCTGCTCAGTGTTTTGCATTTTAGTTGTAATACTTTAAAAGATCTAAAATCAGATTTATCACCAAGGTTATTGGAATGTATGGCCACTCTATTCTGCATTTCAATTAGCACCTTCCTCTCTGTGAAAAATGGTTCAAACATTCATTCCTCTAGCTTCCTGGTCATTGCACCATTTTTAAGCTAAACTGGAAAGACAGCACTTTTGAAGAGGAAGTAGTAAATATTTTACAAACCACATACTATGAAAGTATTAATCATCAGAAAGCAGAAAGCATTGTGTAAAGCTCATACTCTCCAGCGTGTTCCCAAGTTTTCACAGACAGCACACCTGCCATGTGTGGACAGAGTGCGTAACACAGACGACAGACCAGTAACGAGGTGTTGGGTACACGTATCTCTCTGGAAGCAAGTCACTGCAATTTCCAGCTCTCACAGGTATCCCATGTCACAGCCACTCAAAGATGCCCCCATGCTTCTGGGATGCTTGGGTCTGGATTTTGTGATAAGTTGTGACATTTGCATCCTGATTTATAACCCAGCCTGAAGTGTCACATTTTGAGAAATCTTATGAAAAAAAAACCTATTTCACATCCCAGTTATCAAAATATGGTGTCTCTAGACAAATACGCTGCCGTGGGATTCCAGCTGCTGATGGGCACAAGTGACAAGTCCTGTCAATCCTAATAGTGCCAACCAGTGCGCAGTTGTGGCAAATCTGATCAGGTGTTTTATCCATCGCAGTTTATCGCTCTAAACCCAACTCTTTGCCCGTTCTGACAACGCCTGCTTTGGATAGCAAAAGCCAGTCTTGGCTGAATTGCAAGATATTTTTATGGACACACATTTTCCTGTGGCCTTTGAGCACCATAACCCTTAAACTCATTTCCAATTGCAATTTAGCCGTGTTTGAACATAGTTCTCCAGTGAGGAAAGATGAAGCACACAGTCCCCAGAACATCTCACCACTTTTCTTACTCTTCTGAAAGTTTTGAGTTATGGTAAGTGCCAAGAATTTATATCCTCATTTACCCGTAGGTCTGCATCACTGCTAATAATTTCCTATGTACCTTTTCCAGTGAGAATGGGGTATATCTGAACTACTGTTACAGATACAGAAAGCTCTTTGTGGTAGTAAATGCAGCAATTAATGCTAATGAGTCTACTGTTAGCAAGTAATACTATTGGTGTTATGCTCACGCCTCACCAAATGCAAAGCTTCAGTTTGTTAAGCAGATGCCAGTGTTAACAGCCAAATTCTCTTCCCATGGATAAATTGGTGTTAGTTAAATGTACCATTAAAAATAACAATTTAAAATGTTAATGAAAAGAGAGGTTGTGCTTGCCAGAGTTTTGCTTGTCTTCTTTTTAGTCTCAGCTTCAAGGTGGTGGAGGTAAAAAGGCACAGACAGCTTTTCCAGGTGTGTTCAGAGCAGACATTGAGGTGGAGCCCTGGTAGCGCTGGTGACACCCATGTACAGCACCAGAAGCATGGCTTGTTTCCACCTCAGTGACCGGCCAATAAAGCTCAGTATCGACCTTCATATCCATACAGCACACTGATACCCCAGCCCAGGGCTCCCCCCACCAGCTCTGCCTGTGGGCCCCCCGCCCGGCTCCGCAACCCCCCTGTCTCTCCCAGCGCCATAGAAGAGAATGATGGTGACGGAGGAGGATTCATAATCCATCACTTCTTCTTGGTCTCAAATAGCAAAGGTGTGGTAAGCGCTAGCCACGTTCATGTTCACAGTCCTGCTTACACCTAGTGCTTACTGATGTACCTCTGCTTAGCACGCTGTTTGTGCTGAGCTTCTGACAGCAGGTTTTGTTTAATTTCATGCAATTTAAGAAGTCTGTACTCTACTGAAAACCAGGCTTTCATTGTCCTATGTGCTATGTTCCAGAAACAAAATTAGATAAAACTTTTCATAGAATATACCCCTGTTTTGTATGTAGGTCTTGAGTCTCTGCCCCAGCGAACTGTAAATAGGCAGTAGAGGAGAAGGTGGAAGGTGAAACAGGGGCAGTGGAGGCACCACACAGATGCTGGGCAGAGCAGACCCAGAAATAAGAGGCCCTGGTTTTTCAGGCTCCAGCAGTGTGGGAGGACGAGACCACCTTGCTCTCAGAGCTGCAGCCAGGCTCCCCCACGGTGCGACCTGAGCCTGGCCATGTGCAGCCTCGTGCTGCTGCTCCGGCGTTGGGGTTGCCTTTCCCCAGGTGCAGGCATACGCTGCTCTATTCCCCCCTGGGCTGCAACCCTGGGCTGCCCTAGCCCTGCTGCACAGCCAGGGCCTAGATCCCAGCCGCACTGCTGCCTTGTGCAGTAGCACATTTAGCTGTGTCCCAAGGGCCCACCGGGAAATACAGGTTCTCCCACCGGGACAAGGAAGGTGTCGCAAGGCTATGACATCGAGGTGGCACTTACGTGCTGGATGGATCCTGCCATTGGAGTGATTTGGCTGTAGATGTCCTGGGCTCTCCATCCCTCATACTTACCATGCTGAGATATCAGAGGTGCTGCTTTCTCCTTTCACCAGAGTCCCTGGATGCCGCTTCTTGGTTTCTTCGCCCCTTTGACTGTGTTTTCTTGTAAACTTGCCCTGGCTACTCTGCTGCCCCCTCCCTTCCGCTCTCTTTCTTCTACCCTATTCTTTTCATGCCTGTTTATGCCCGTGGTACAAGACTCCTGCCCGTCTCCCCCTTGTCCTGGCTGCCCTCGCTCCAAGCCCCAGGCCTGCTCCATTCCCCTGTCTCCCCTCTCCCTCCCCAACATAAAACCTGGCCTCTCCAGTGCTGTGTCCTGCTCTGGTTTCTTGGCCAGCATTTCCTGCCTCCTTCCCCACTGGCCTCCTCCTCCATTTCCACCGTCATGCTCCATCTTTTGGTGCTCCTCTCCCGTGCTCGCCTGTGCTGCTCGGCCTCAGCCCCAGCCCATCCCTTCCATCTGCTTCCTTCCTCTTCCCTTCCTGGGACTGCAACCCTGATCCCGACCTGTACCTGCACACACAGGCACGCACACGCACACACTATTATGCTATTCAATTAAAAAAAAAAGTGATTATTTGCAAGAGCTGAAGGCAAGCACTGGCTTCAGGGCTGGGCACTGCAGTTTCACCCACACCATCCAGCTGCGGACAGCCTCCGCACCCCTCCTCTCCTCATGGCAGCCCCAATTCATGCCTATTTACAGCCAGCCTGCTCCCTTTACCCCCAGGCACTGCACCCCAGGGGTCAGTCTGCTAGGGGTGACCCGGCACCCTCAGCCCCAAGCCACTTGCCCCTGCCCTGCTTGCAGCCCTGCACGACCTTGCCCTGCCAAGGAAGGTTAGGGAAGGGGCTGCCTGGCCCGTGTCCCCTGGGTGGGCTGGGAAGTCATCACTAGACATGATCAGAGAGGAGAGAAGCCAGGGTATGCAAGAAAGGGCGGGGAAATGAAGAAACATTACCTCCTTTTCATGTTTATTTAATTTTTGTATTTTTTTGTATTTTTTTAAGATCACAGAAGAGCAGAGCATTCATACATGTAAAGAAACAGAAACGAGATAACAGAAGTTAAATACATTGAGAAAAGAAAAAATAAAAAGCTTCTTTTTTTTTTCCATCGCTGGGTTTTGTTCATTCATTTGTTGGGTTGTTTTGGTTTTTTGATCGGTTCTTTTACACACACACTTGCGCTTTTAAAATTTTCTTTCACAGAGCTAGTTCCAAAAACAAACCAATGGCAAAAATTAAAATGGCCGTTTTCTCGTTTCATTAAAGAGAAGTTCAGCTCATGTCTACAGTGCTGGGGAAAAATATATATAAAGATATAGATATATATATATTTATATGTATATAACACTGTTAATGAGGAGAGTTCTAACCACCCCACTGTGTAGCAAGAAGGCGGCACTGGCCTTCATTCTCAAGGTCTAGAGGATGAAACTTGGCTCCAGCTGGGAAAGTTGAAAGATTTTGGGAAGTGACAGTGGCACCGCGGAGGCAGGCTCCTGCTCTTTGCCCCCTCCTCCCTTTCCTGGCACACACGTGTGCTCCCGCACGCACAGGGGCAGGCACACGCGCGCTTTCTCCTGGTTTCCTCAGGAGATCACCACGTAGCTGTGTGGGCAGGCAGAGCCATCACCGGGAGCAAGTGGAGGAGCGCGTGTCCGGCTGCGTGTGTGATGGAGGGCGTGGGAAAGGAGAGCGCCTGTATGGTAGCCATGAGGACTGCTGTAGCATGTGTGCAGTAGAGGTTGCAGGGATGTGCGTGTGTGCCTGTGCGTGGCCGAAATGGGGAGCAAGCGTCATAATTTCAGAGAAGGATAGACCCACTCAGGAGGTGCTCTCCTCACTGGCTGGCTCCTAGGTGGTCTCGCTCCTCGTCTCTATCCGTGGCCCGTATGTTATGTACAGAAATATCCACATGCCTGTTCCCAGGGCATGGCCAGAGCCACCGCAGTCTCACACTGCATCGCTCACCGAGGCCCATCGCAGCATGGTGTGCATGCCCCAGGGGGCCAGGAGGCGAGTGCCTGATGCACCAGGAGCACAGGCAAGGAAGGAAGGTCCTGCCCTACCTGGGAACGGCTCTTCTTGGATGCGATCTCTACACCTTCCCCAGTCATGCTGCCCAAGGAGCCCTGCTGTGCACGCAGCCCTGCCACCCGTGCTGCAGTCATGTCCTCTTGACTTGCACTGCCCCTTCCTCCTCTGCTGCCTGGGCACTTCTACAAGGCTTGCAGGGCAGGCTGGATCGCTGTGGCACCAGCTAACCTGAGCCTGTAACAAGTGAAGGACCCTTTGCTTGCCACCAGTCTGGGCTAATTAGGAGAGCTGTTCCTCTTTCCCAAGCCCTGCCTTGGCTGGTCTCCTTGGCTCATACACACCGCCCCAAGCCACAGAGATACAGAGGACGATACCAACATATCCTCATCAAGCTGACTTCTGCTTTCCTGTTATGGTGAGTGATTCAACAAGCAAACACCACATTTTGCCCTAACGGGAGCCAACCATCAAGCAAAATTTGGGCGGGCTGTAGGAGCTGCCTGAACATCGTTCTAGCAAGTTACAAGAAGGAAAAGAGAAAGAGGTTTTAATGGTGTGACACAGCTCTTAGTCAGCAGGAGTCATGCAGTTTAAAAAAAAAAAAATCTTCTGGGCATCCCACTGGAAATGAAGCCGCTGTAAGACTAGCGTTGAGAGGCCATGGTCTCCTCGTTGGTGAACCTGGGAGTTCTGCGCATGGACAATGGACAGCACTCATCTCTACCCTTTTCCACTGTCATCACATCTTGGAATTTAGCATCCAGTTTCTCCATCACTTCCCTGCCTGAAGTTCTACTCTTTCCATGGGACAGTTTGCTCCCAGCAACCCTAACTCGAGAAGTTTTGTGTACTCGAGTCAGAGAAGCAGCAAGATTGTGCACCATCAGAAGAGAGAGAGAGAGAGAACTGCTTACCCCCCCCAGCATCTCTTCTGTAGGACTGTCTTGGTTAGCCATCCTCGGTGTCAGTTGCTACATCACATCAAGCACCATGATGATTTGCGCTGCAGGTCAGCGTGCTTGGGAGGAGAGGAAGCAGAGGTGTGAGAGGGGTTGGGAGGACAAGAGCTGTTTCCCTGTGCCCATAGATTCCCTCATCAGGGAGGGGTAAAGTGGTAAAGTACTGCACAAAGATCGAGCTGAAACATCACCTGGTGGCGGGACTGTGAAGGACTCTAAAGTAGCTCCTCCAACTTCCCAGATCCTCTTCCCCAAATGCTCTTGAATCATCAGGACTCACTGTTGCTCCCCCAAATTCCTTCCAGACGTGCAGCTTCCACTCTGCCTGGAGGCCATGTGGCTATTGACGGCGACTTTGTCCATGCTGTGAGCTTGGACTTTCAAAATGGGGTTGCTCAGACAGGTGGCTTGGGGGCATGGTCTGGATGCACCTGGAGCTAAGAAGAGCTGGTGGGGCTTGGATATACTTTGACCAAAAGTGGGGCAAGCAGCAGTACACGAGAGATCTGCCCAAGCAGTGAACAGTCAGTGGTGTGAGAAAGGTGTGCAGACAAAGACTAACTCTCGACACAATGCATGTCACCAATGAAATCTTCATGAATGGCACGTTAACATGCACTTGGTGCTAGCATGGGGCGACACAACTTCACTGGTGAAGAAAGCGGGAAGGGGGGAGGAGGGGAGTGCATCACTGAGCAACATACCCGCAAGCTGCGGGGCTGCAAACAAACAAAAATTAACACAACTGCCAAGATACAGGTGTCGGCTGGAGCGTCCCACGTCGCCCTTCCCAGCCGTCCAGAGACAGGCATCTGCTTCGTTTTCCATCTCACCAGACACATGCTCCAAGCAACATGCTATAGTCATGCATGGAGTTCATGTGGCTCGGGGTGGCTGCATTTCCCCTGTCCAGTTCCTTTCAGAAAGACTTGCCTTCACCCCTCCTCTCGGTCATCTGAAAAGGGTTAGAAATCTGCTAGCAAGTATGGGGCCATATATTAAATCTAAGTGTTTGTTCCTCTGCTTGGACATTACCAGACATCTCATGTAACTCTTGTAATATTTACAAACCAGTAGAAGAAATACAATTTTTTTCTTTTTTTTTTTCCATTTTGTTCATTTCTTTTTATAACACTAAATGTTAAATCTCCATCAATCAAACACAATTACACTTACAAGCTCAAGGAACTGGTGTCCCATTCCAAACTCCCGTCTCCCCCAGTCCCCAACCAGCTGAGAGGCAGCAGGAAGCAAGAGCGCAGCTTTTCAGGAGGGGATGGGGAAGATAGCAACATGAACACGGAGTAGAGGTGAGGAGGAAAAACAGCTTCAGAGAAAAGGACCTGAGACATGAGAAAACCCTTTGCAACATCTCTGTCAAAGGGCGGAGGGGAGAAAGAGAATGGGGAAAAGCGTTTGACCTTGCCTGTGTTTCCTATGTTCATCTGGGCTCTCCTCTCCACAGATGCTTTGCGCGATCCCTGCTGAAGTTCGGGAGAAACAGGGGGAAGTTCACAGCATCCTGTGATGCATGCGGCAGCTGGCAGGATTAGCTTCTTGGAGGAAATCAAGCTCCAGCCTACTCACGACTCCCCCAGCCCTGCTAGGAACAGACATTGCCAGGAGTGGGGCTCCCAGCACTGCTGCAGATAACAGGCATACTTGGCATTTGTGGCTTTTCTCAGACAGGTCTGCAAATAACTGGCTTTAACCCTGTTTCACAGCCACACGACGGAGGCACAGGTCTGCCCAGGTCCTGCAGGCAAGACCAGATCCCAGCACCCGGGTTGTGGCTCTTTCCTCTAGCTAATAGGCAGATGGCTTCAAAAAACGGGTGTCCTGTTTTTAGTAATATATTTCCCTTCAACCATAAGCCTCTGTGCCTTGACATCTAAAAAAATATCCCCTCAAAACTCCTTCAAACCAAAAAAGATGTAAGACAATGAGGTGCCGGGACTTGTGACCACCACCACACCACAGGGCTCTGATGTGTGTGAACCCCGTGCCTAGGAGTGTCCCCACAGCGACAAAAACACATGCAGAGGACAACACGCCAGAGAGACCTTACAAGAGCAACCAGGTTGGCATCAAAGAGAAGCCTCAGCCTAAAGAAAATGGTGGGCTTGACCCAGCCCTTAGAAACAGCCTGTGACAGCAAGTCACCGCAGGCTGCCCACCTTCTCGCAACAAGCCCACGACAATAAATCCAGGCGTAGGTATAGCCCCGAGAATGAGAAATGCCAGCGATGCGGTGTTTTCCCTCATGCCAGTGTACTGGAGAGGGTCCAGCTCCCAGGCCCGACTTCTGGGACCAGCATCAGCTCGCGGCTGTACCAGGGGCGTGAGGAGCCCTGTTGCAGCAGGAAATCTGGAGTTGTTACTAAGACACCGTATGACACAACCCTCACGAGAGGTAGGCACGAGGACTGGGGTGTCTGAAGGATACAGGGCATTTTTTTCCTGGGCCGCAGTACGCCAGTCTCCAAAGAAGATGCACAAGTCCCATCAACGACCGCCCTATCTCGGAAGTGGGGAGCCGTCCCTGGATGCCTTGGCCAGATTTCAAGCACCAGCTGCCCAGCTCTCCCCTCTTGTACCAAGGTATGGCTTTGGGGCCTGGAGGAGCATGATTTACCACCATCCAAATCCACAGCAGGTCTATAGCAAGTCTGCCATCACCCAAACTTCAGCCTCTCGTGTCTCGCTTTAATATTTCCTCGCTCGTTCTGGCTGTCTGCGAGGAGTCCTTGACTGCATGCTTAATTGCCTGCCTGCTGCTGCCCGCTGGTGCCCGAAACAGCTGAGCTCAGCAGAGAGGAGGCAGGCACCGGCAGTGCCGCAGTGCAAGGTGAAAGCGCCACACTGAGGGGCAGGGAGAGGCCTTGGCGGAGTGTGCCCCAGCCGTGCAAAAATGCCCCAGCAGTTCCCACTTTCCTTCCTGGCAGGGGAGCAGCCAGTGGGTATCCCCTCCCACACCGCCGCAGGGCTGCAAGCCCAAGCTGTTTCCCCCTCGCCTTCAAGAGCGTGCGAGCATGGCTGCCAAGCGTGCTGCTACTGCGCCAATTCACAGGGCAAAGACAGAAAAGCAAGCTTGCTGGTGCTTGAAAGCTCAGTGGTGCCAAGCACCTGCAAAACACTGTGCTGTTGTGGGATGGTTACTCGACTTGTGTGGGCTAACTCAAGTTCCTCCCTGCGTATCCCTCTCCCCAAAACCCAAGTGACTACCTGGTAAACCCTGTGTTTTATCACCTTTGCTGCTGTGGATGCTAGGGCTCGTGACTGGCCAGGAAACACAGGAGTCTTCTCCCCACTGCCCCTGCCTGCACACATGCACTGCAGCCGCTGGAGCGTATGACTGTTGGCTTCCCCTCTCCCACTGCTCGCTCTGGCTCCCGCAGCAGACTTGTTGCTGGCGTGGCAATTTCCAGCCACCACCCAGCATTTTCTTAACCCTGTTTCTCGCAGCCTGTTCTCTCCCTCTCCTTCTCCTCGCTCAGGAGCCACTGGAGCATCTCCTTTTGGCACCTCTGCACGGGATTCTGCTGTGGGAAGGGTGATGGCAAGTGATAGCCCTCTCCAGCAAGACCAGCACCCTTCAGATGTGAAAAGAGAAGAGCAAGGGGAATCATGCTGCCTACTTCTTTGCTGCACCACTTTAAGCTCCTTCTTTATAAACCCAGGATTTTGGACCTGACATTTGTTTTTCTTCTTACATTCACAGGTCCTGGACATTTTCTGACCCAATTTGTTTCAAACGTGGAATTTGCAAAGTGAGCTTTGTAGTAGCAGTAGTGTATAACACACACACACACTCTCTCTCTCTCTCTCTCTCTCTCTCTCTCACCCTTACATAGCATATGTTTCCTTTTATAACAGGAAAGACAGTAAGAACAACAACAAAAAAGGGTATTGGCTCTATTTTTGCATGACTACCAAAATGGTTAGGAATGACCAGATTGTGGTTTTCCCGTTGAGGCATCATTCCTACGCACACGCTATACCTACAGGAATGGCTGCTCAGTGGTGTCCAAGGTCTCATCGCTCACATCCCACCAGCCCAGCCTCCCCTCCCCAGGAGGAGTGGGCGGCCGCCCTCGGCACTCCGTAGTGCTGCAGGCCGGTCCTGGTTTCTTCTGCTTACTTGGACAAATGCACACGTGTGCACACCCTCATGAGTGTGTGCAAGCACTTGTGCATAGCAGGGGGTGCTATGCTGGTACTCGAAGGCTGAGCGCCTGACAGGTTGCAGGTGGGAGGGAAAAAAAGGCTGAACAAGGGTGCAGACTGACTCTTGCAAGCAAGGTGGCCAGGAGTCAAGAACCCAGTGAGGATGCCGGAGAGGGGACACCATGGGAACCTGTGTTGCAGCTGCCCCTCTCTCCTCACTCCTCTTCTCTGCCTGAGTGATCTCTCAGCATCTTGTCTCACACTTACAAGGAGGGACATTATCTACAGCAGGATGAGCATATGTACACATGGACTGTTCCTTTTGCATGCTTAGAGAGAGCAAGAGAAAGAGAGAAAGAGAGAGAAGACGGAGCGAGAGCCACACATACACGCATGCACGCACGCACACAGGCATACACGGGAGAAAGAGAAAGACACCTGGTCAAATTGAGGGGGGAGAGGAAGAGGATTAAAAAAAAGGGAAAGAAAAGTATGCTTTCAGTAGAGTTGACACAGCTTTAGTTCAGGCCAGCCAGCGTGATGTTGCATGAAGGAGGGGACAGGAAAGAAGGTGTCTAGCAAGGGCTGGGTGCACAGGAGCGCAGGGTGAAGTGAAGAGAGGAAGGGGTTCTTCACAGGACACCAGTATGCAGAGAGCTTCAGGTGACTTGCTCTGGTTTGTGGCTTTTTTGTTTTGTTTTGTTTTCAAAAGTATGAACTGGCTGAGCATCAGCTCACAAAAATGACCCAGGGCATCCAAAAAGTTAAGTGGCTATAGACACCGAAGCAAAGACCTCTTTTCGCAAAAGAAAGAAAGAGGAGGAAGGAAGGAAGGAAGGAAGGTGAGGGAGTATGGAAAAGAGGAAGGAGGAGAGAAGAGAAAAGGGATCTTCTGTTCAATTGGCTTTGCGGGTTTTGTTGGATTGTTTACATTGCGGCATCCTCCGGCGACATGATCCTTGCTGGTGCCCCATTCTTTCCCTCGCTTCGTGTTGCCTCTTACGACGGTCGGTGACTTGACAGCCGGCTTGTCAGGTTTCGGATTAAATGTTGCTGAGTCTTCTTTGCTGTAATTTTTCCTCTCCCCCCCTCTTCGCTCCTGAACACACAAAAGTTGTGAAAGAAACAGTCCTCTCTCTCTCCCCCCCCCTCTCTTTTTTCTCTCTCCCCTCTCTTCGCTCTGTCTCCTGTATAACGCGGGGGTTTTTTGTGTGGTGTTGTTGTTGTCGTGTTGGGTTTTTTTAATTATTATTATTATTATTATTATTATTTTTAATTCTGATTTGTATTAACATTTGCTGAGTAGGCAGAGCAGGGATGCTGCCAGCAGCCACAGTGGGACGGCCAAACTCATGGAGCCGTTGTCTACTCTCCCTGTGCCGGGTCCTGCAGGGTGCGAGAAGGGAGAGAAAAGAGGACAAGATTACACGCGGATGGGCGAGACGGGGGTAACACAAGGAACACGGCGCTGTGCTCCCAGGCTGCTCCTGCGGCAGTGGGCTGGCGCTGCAAGGCACAGCCGCCTTCCCGCTTAGGTGAGCCTCCGTTCAGCCCAACTGCAGGCTCCTGCCCGCCAGCTCCTCAGCATCCTCCCCTCCCGCCCAATGCTCTGACGGCGTGCGGCTTTCCCTAGGCAACACCCAGGCTGGAGAAACAGGCCCTGGAGCAAGCGGGAAGGCTCAGCCCCGGCTGCCGACCCCATCCCATCCCTCGCCGTGCCTGTGGCTGGGGAGCTGCTGGCCACCTGGTGCGGGGGCATGGCTCACACCTTTGCACGGCGCACCCCCCCTGGCCACCAGCCCCGCACCTCCCCGCTCCGTCACCTTCCCGGCAGTGGCCCTGGCATGCCAGGGCTCGTTGTAATTCTGCGCGGTGGCCAGTGCCTGTCTGCAGCCAGACACCGGCTCCACGGGGGCTGATTCATCACAGCGGTCGGATCAATAAAACATGGGCCCAACCAGTGGACACCTCCCCTCCCAGGGGCTGCGCCGCAATTATTTATTTCTTAATTGGGGTGGAGGAAGGCTTCACGCTTGTGTTTATAGCCCTGTGGCACGACAGCTATGGGGTGAGGGTGCAGGGTGTGCCCGGGAGGTTGATTTTTCATAAGGGTGGGTAACGAACTTGCATGTGTGTGTGCGCGCATGCACAGGGGTCTGTCAGAGGAGGCAGGGAGGAGCGCTCTGCCGCAGCAACAAATAATGCAGCCTCGCTCCAGGAATATTAAGTGCTAACACTCCTGACATCTTCTCATTCATCCTCACGTTTATGGGTTTCCTTTTCTGGATGGCTTTAAAGGCAGCGATGCTGTTTTAAATTCACCCTGCAATACCAAGCCTTGGCAGCCTTTTCTTTGTAATGGGGCAGGGAGGTGTACATGGCTGTGGTTTCACAAACGCATGCTCATCATGCATATGTACACATAGGTGTATGTACATGTATATGTACATGTACACGTATATGCATATGTGTATATGTACACGTATGTGTACATATACACATATACATATATGTGTATGTGTAGGCGGTGAATTACACAGAAGGGGTGCAGGAAGATGCTGAAGTGTGGAGATGGAAATGAGTCTATATGTTGGGACCGATCCTGCTGCGGAAGAAAGAAGACATGTTTACTACAAAGAAGAGCTATTTCTAATGGCAGGGGGCAGACAAAAAAAAAAGCCCCCTGTTCAGGAGAGCCCCATGGGACCGAAGTGCAATTTCTCCCTCTCACAACCTGCAGAGTTTACCAGGCGAAGACCCCCTCTCTGCTGGGCGGAGCACGGGTGCCACAGGCTTGCTCAGCCGCACAGTCGCTATTAAACTCTAGCTGGTGACTAAAAGGCAGCAAATCCAAGAAGGATGTCCCCAGAGCCCCTGAAATTCTGTAGCACTTCCATTTGTGTGATTCCTTCCTAATGTAGCCGTCACTTACTCGATCAGCTGTTTGTGCCCCAATTCTATTCTTTCATTATTAAGTAAGTATGTGCTGAATTGTGTGGAAAATTTATATTCCATCCATGGCTTCTTTTTTTCAGTTATTCCCTGTTCATCTTCTGTGGCTTGTCACACAAATCCTACAGCGCTGATTTTTCACTCCTTGTTTGGGTGACAGGAACTTATTTTCCCCTCTGAGCTCAGGAACAAGTTCAAGTTCAGCTACTACACTTACCTGACCTATGTGTCAGAGAAAGTATCTTTCATGGTCAAATGATTGGGGGGAGGATGTTTGGGACCATTTGCATCCCATGTTGGCAGTGAAAAAGTCCCAAAACATGACTTCTCTGGCCCAGCAAATAACCAAGAACACACCAGGCAGGGTGTGTTGCCCACAAAAAGTTTTCAGCCCTCACATTTTTTTACTATTTGGCCAAAATACTATTTGTCTAACACATACACGGACATGTATGTTACACATACATGTGGCAACCAGCCCCCTCCTTGCCACTTTTGTAGGGTGCACATGCAATCAGAGCAAAGGCGTAGGTACCTATGGACGCACACAACGCACACCTAGCACAGCAGAGGGTACGCTTGGCCTTGCCTGGGTACTGCTGCCTTAATACGTGTAAGTGCGTGGCTCTGGAGTTTCTGTGCTTGGGTGGGGCAGGGGTATGGTACGGCGTGGTATTGCAAATACAGTATGTATATGGGAGGACACACAAGGCATGGTGTGATGAAGGACTTGGGAGAGGGTCACACCAGCTTCTGCTCTGCTTGAGCTTGTGTGCGTAAGCTTGAGGGCATCTGACAAGCCGAGACTCCCACCTCCACAGCTGAAAAATGGTGCAAGTTGTACGTCCTCGTGTTTCCCTGCAAAGCTTTTTTTTTCCCGGGCCCGCGCGGGGGGGGGGGCTGGCCGCAGCAGCCCCTGCACGCGCAGGCCTGATCATCTTCTGCACACCGCCGCACGCCAATACCAGCAGCTGTCTGCACCAGCGGGCCCGTGTGTAGCCGCGCGGGTGCCGGGCAGCCTGTTAAGCTGAGCTGGAGCCCTGGGACCCAGCGTGGTCCAAAGCCGCTGCAGCCCCTGCACATCACCCTGGGGGCTGCGTGTAATCTGTGTCTTAAACACGCGCTGCAGTCACTGCATCACATGCATTATAAAAATGTTGGCAGGTTATAGTGCAATCACAAAATCAAATCTTGAAGACTTTGAGAATTTAGGCTTTGGAGAGGACTGATTGCTCAGAACTTAAAAAAAAGAGTGAAATGTAAGAATAAAATGAAATATTCATCTCTGAGTGAAGTTCTGTGCAGGAAATAACAGTATCAGTTTCAGTTGACTCTGTTACTCTCGGTCTTTTTCACAGCCACGCCTCAGTATTGCCTCGCTGAGGTCTGTCTGGCTGTGACGGCCCACGCTCGCGTCACTTGTTCTCTGCGCGCGCGGTGGACTGTGCGTGCCGCTGACACGGGAGCCGAGGCACCCACATGCCAA
>NW_008824032.1:6075361-6078925 GCF_000699105.1 Pygoscelis adeliae | reverse complement strand
GGAGGGAAGGCCGCGCTCCCTGGTGCTGAAGGCCAAGAAGCGACCCTTTCAGCGGGCACGGGGGGCTTCGGGAAACGAGCGGCGCTTTCTCTGCAGCCTCCCGCTTCCGCGACCTTGAGCCCTGTGCTCGGGGCATTTGCTCTGCAAGCTCATCTCCCGGGCTAACCATTCCCCTGCAATTTGGCAGCACTGCGAAATGTGTGACCACGCAATAGCTTTGAAGGGGGTTTTCTTCCACCGCAGCCAGGGAAGGAAATTGGGTTTCTGATGATGATGATGAGTTAATAGGAATATCTGGCAGCGTTTCACAAATAAACCCTTAAGGGACTCCAGACCCCAAACGGCAAACCGAGTCAGATCACATTAATCAAGCCAAGAAGGAACAGACTGAAAATTGGCAAGGGCAAACCAATTGCGCTTCTCTTCCTTGCTCCAAATAGTGAGACATTTAGACACCCGGTGCGGATGCAGGTGGACCCCTGCCACAGTGCCTGACCGTGCTGCAACAGCCCCACGGGACACTGCGCCCCGTGTTTCCGAGGGTTTGTCCGTGCCGTGCATTCAGCCTGGGCGATCTGCATTAGTGTCACGGCACAAGGTAGCCTTGGCCAAGATTTAGAGAGCTCTAGCCCTTTCAGGGCTGAAGGGGACCACGTGCAGCCCCCCCCTCCCACCCCTCTCCCCAAGGCAGGGTAACCCTAGCTGTGTCCTTAATTTTAACCACGGCAAAAACAAAGCCATGCTGCCGTGACCTCGCTGCTCCTGCCCACCTGCGTGTAACGGCCCCGTGCACCAGCCTCGCGCAGAGAGGCTCCAGGGCTCTGACACTGCTGGGAGAACATCCCCATACTTCCGAGTGGAGATGTGGAAGGGGCGGCGAGGCCCTTCAACATGGGACTTCAGCAGTTTCACCTGGTGCCTCACCCTCCTGCAGGCCAACCCTTCCACACAGCGTGAAGTGGAAGAGTTGCTGCATGCTCTCACGTGCTGTGTGCTGCTTGGGCGGTGCTGCGGGAGCTTTACCAGCCTCATACGCAGGGCCAGCAGCACCCGCTACTGCTAAGGTGGCCTGACCTTTCCCTTTATGTTTGCGTAGCACTTTACAAGCATCAACAGGGCAGGTGCAACGATCCCATGCTGGGTGTTTGCCTTGGGCTGATTTTATTTTTTTTAAGTGGAACAGCAGCAGCCAAAATACTTCTGCTGTGCCTGAGAGCAAGGCTTGAAGAGGAAGAAAATGTTTATTTTAATGGTAAAAAAAAAAGAAAGCCAGTGACTGTCCCTCAGAACATTTTTCTGTTCTGATGCTTTGGCTTAGAGCCACGCAACAGCGCAGAGATTTGGTCTTTCAGAAAAAGGTAAATAGCTACACGAAACTGTTTGCCTCCAACACCTTTGGGGAGGGGGTCCCCACAGACTTCACACATCTTGGATGACTTTCCCGGGCCCACGTCAGTGGGTCAGTGCTTTGGCCCCTCACAGGTTTTAAGTCCCCCCATACAACTGGCACAGCACAGCTGGGCTTGCTACACTTGCTCCTCCCCAGAGGGCTGCAAGCTAGGCTAGCCCAGGTGTCACTATGGAGGACGTGGGTATGTATGCTAGTTTGTTTGGTATAGCTGTAATGCCGTGTGTGTGCGCGCATGCGCGCGCGCGCGTGTGTGTGTGTGTGTGTGTCATGGCTCATGAACTGCTTCTACTCCTGTGAAGGGTGTAGGAAAAGACATGGCAAGAAGGGTGGTGGGGCTTGGGTGAGATGGTGGAGGGAGAGAGGAAAAGCAGGGTGCTGCTCACGTTCACAGCAAACCACAGAAGGTTGCAAAGCCAAGAGCCGCTCTCTTCCTCAAAAACAGCCTGTCTCCAAAAGGAGCATACCACAAGAAAAGACCAGCTCTACTGGGTCAGTCCAAGGGTCTTGTCTAACCTTCAGTCCTGTCCCCTGCAGGCACTGGGTGGGGGCCAGCCAGGAGCACATGGCCAGCATGGCATCATATTGGCCCACCTCAGGCGCTTCAGAGTCATCCTGAGCCAGCGGAAGCTGAATTCCTTGACAGATTCTTTTTTTTTTTCTTCCATGAACTTGTCCAGTCACTCCTGGACTGCCTGAAGACTTCCATATCCACAACCTCCCTCAACTTTTAAGGAGCACAGCGGCAGTTAGCTGCCAGCAGTGATATTATGGCCACACAATAAATTTGGGTGTTATGTTCTCCTGTGACTTTAGGACCCTGGCATTAAGAGAAAGCTTGGCACACTGCCCGTTACTAATTGCTACCTGAACCGGCTAAATTAAAACTGCCTCAGTCACTCCTTGCTCTGCAGTCTCCTCTGCTGACTACAGGAGAGCCGGGCTAAGGAAACTGCTCAGTGTGGGAAGACTTAGCTGTGGGTGTGTTCAGATCTCCCTAGGAAAGAGAGAGAAATGAGCTTTTTGTCAAGGAAACTGTTAAGAAAGAAGCTACCCAGTGTCAAGAGATTGGTGGCCACTGAATGCTCAGGTCCTGAATTGCAGAGCTGCAAGTCTCCCCACCAAACCTGGGGCTCAGCTGTTACTGAGCCCTCAGTGGATGCTACGCAGGCAGCTGAAGGGAGCACAGCTTAGTTGTGAGAAGACTTGGTATGATGCCCCCTAAGGCCTAAGCAACTGAGACTCCAGTGGTGCATCCTCCGTGGCACAGGCTCAACCTCCAGAGACGAGGCTAGCTGCAGAAATTACCAAGAGGGGAGCAGAATTCTGAGGTCTGACTTTTGTGGGATGAATAAAAGGGCCCTTTTTCTCCCTGCCTTCAAGCCTTGAATTTATAGCGCTACAAGGCACTGCAACGCACAGCCTCGGCAGCAGTGGCCAAAGTCAGGAGGATGCTTGGCAGCACTGTACATGCCCTGCCTCATGGCTGGTGTTGGCCCCTCAAAGCCTGTAGTGCCCATTCGGGGTTGGGGGCTGCATGAGGTGATAAATGCGGGAGGAGGATTGTATCAGGTCGGAGGCATAGGAAAAGGCCGCTGTAATGAGGGATATAAAAAGGGGTTAATATGGACTGAGGCGATATGATGAGCCTTAGACTTGTACCAATGCAGGGCTACAGCACAGGAAACAATACCAGGGAAGGTCTTCAACTGAAATGGCACTGTCGGCACGCTCGGCTCAGGACTCTGAAGAGGGCAAGAGGAGGAGACGTCAGCCAGGGTGAGGATGGGGAAATGTAGGAGCTGATGTGAGCATGCAGGTTGGATAGGTAACGAGAACAGGTCCTGGGAGAAGGGGAGATAAAGAGAGGAAATTAAACCCAGATCAGGCACAGGGAAGCAGGGACGGTGGGAGAGAGGCAGGTAGAGGGGAATGATGGTGTTTATGGGAAGAGGGAGATAGTACCAGGAATGGAAAGGCAAGGAGTCAGTACCAGCCCAGGTCAGAACTACAGGAGACAAAGTGGGGATTCCTACAGAGCTGTTTAGGCATGGATGGGGTGCCAGGTGAAGCTCAAATGCCAACAAAGAGGTATGAGAGGGGGCACGAGCAGTATGTGAAGGGGTGCTGCGAGCTCTGTGGCAGGCAGGTGAACA
>NW_008824032.1:6074430-6075110 GCF_000699105.1 Pygoscelis adeliae | reverse complement strand
GGTCGCCAGCGGCCCCCAGGCTTAGCGGCTACTCCCACCCGCGGGAAAACCCTGGGGTCCCGCACAGCACAGCCCCCGCCGGGACCGTGCTAAAGAAAGGGCGCCAGCTCTGCGTGCTCTGAGCCACTTTTGCCTGAGGCAGCCCAACATGGCCATGTTTTTTGGGGCACGGAACCTGATCCCCATCGGTCTGCATCGCTCCACGACCACTACGCAGCAGCACCCTTGGCAAAACTGCTTTGGGGGGCAGATCTGATCTGCTGGTCGGTCATCCCCATCAAAAGCAAGACATCTACCCACTACAGTAGCAAGAAGCAGAGGTTGCAGGGAGTGGTGGTAAACTTTCTAGCCCGTTCTACTTCCTCCACACAGATATTCCCCCTTCTCTCCCCTCACTTCCTCCAGCTCCCTTTTGCAACACCGACAGCACCCCTGAAGGGGCCCGTAAGAGAGGGGGATAGAGGCTGTGCCATGCCATGTAACCCTTGCTGAACAGGCCAACTAGATTGGACTTGTAAGCAAATCCACAAGTCCTCTTGGTTGCACAGAGGCATGCCTCCAAATGCTGTGAGCAACATGATCACCGCCAGCAGAAACTGAACCTATGCCTTTCAAGATTCCCAACACAGACCTTTAAAAAGGGTCATCTGAGATGCAAGTAGAAAGCAGATGTATTTCTG
>NW_008824032.1:6047677-6074413 GCF_000699105.1 Pygoscelis adeliae | reverse complement strand
CCACCCGTCTACACGTTTCACGCCCACATTCGCCAGCCTAGAATATTCTGCTGGGTCCTGGGTCCCATCATCTGAGTAAACCAAAATGGAGATAGGAAAAGAGACAGCGGGTGCCAGTTTTTCTCTTATTTACATTAACAAGACTCCAGGGCTTGACATATCTGTAGTGCTGATGGAGGAGAGCCCACAGACATTTCAAAGGGCATCAGAGAGCTACAGGCTCCTTGTTTGCTTTGGGGAATCTGCCCTTGGGATCCTGTCAAAGAATGTGAGGTAAAACCTGGTGTAAGAGGACAATCAGCCCCCATGAGTTTCTAAATGGAAGTGAGGCCACGAGGAGGCATGGGACAGGCTAGGAGGACTTGTGTGTGATGGGAAGGAAGGACTGATGGCAAACAAAGTAGAGCTGGCCTGCTGTTTTTCCAAGTGCTCTCCACCCTGAGCGGCTCTGGGCTCCATGCTGTTGACAGGCTGACTCTACTTACAGTGAAGGCTGGAGTCCCGCTTCTTGAAGAGGACCAAAAATGAGGGAGGAATGAAAAAAAACTTTAAAGGAGAAGGTGAAAGGGAAAGGGGGTGTGCACTATACAGGTCTCTCTCTGTCATCTCACTCCCTGGGGCCTGGAGGGGGTCTTAGGTTTTACACTTGCCAGCTCCTCGGCAGGAAGAAATTTTTCTAGTCTGTTGACTCTCTTGCCAGGGCTTCAGAAGATGAAATCTTTATTATCATGAAGGCTTAAAAGGGAGGAATACTGTTAATTCCATTTTCAAGGTCATACTTTGAAAGTTATTAATTTCTTTCTTCCAGGGCTTTGCACTCTACTCTGAGGCTTTAGGGATTAGCAACTTCTACTTACTAGGGTTCATTCGGGGCTTTTTTCTTACTACTTTCCTGTGTGTGTCCCCTCCCCTTTGAGAAGAAGACACGATTTTTCACTCCCTGTTCTTAATGTTGAAACTATTTTGTTCATTGCCTGCTTGTACCCCATTCTCACTACCAGTTCTGCTCCTGTAATTAAAACTTGACTGTGACTGCAGTGGCAATAGGCTGCTTTTCTAGAGGTGGAAGTACCACTGTGTAAACTAGGGAGGATGCCCTCCAGCAACTCTCCAACAAGATTAAGGAAATGTCTCTGGTGTCTATCAATCTTAGCACACAGTTTAATGTATTTCAGAATTCGCTCATGCTTTTTTAGCACTGAACAGTTCTTCCCCATGTTTTGGAACTCATTCATGGTGTACTAAGTACTCATCTATCATACCTCATGTCTTAGTGAAGATTCATTCTGTAATGCAGCGCGCACCCATCATTCCCTGAGGTCTAAAGAATATCCCTGAAATTGTATTTCTCAGTGTCTTTTTGAGAAGGTCATGGTGTTCAAGAGGCTGCTTACGCCATTTATCCTGGAGCTGGTTTACAGTACTCCTAGTATAGAATTGAACTGTTATCCTGACCAGTGAGGCTGGTGGTGGCTAGAAGACCACCTACGTTGCAAGGTTACACAGATCTTTCATCACCAGATCTGTCCTGTAGCTATCAAAAAGTTCCAGGGTTTTCTCACAGCTGAAAAACAGTTCTCCCACCCTTTCCATTCCCCTAGCAGCTGGAGGAGATTTAAAAAAAACCAAACACCACTTGGCAAACTACTGATACAAAATCAGTTACTTAAAACTGCTTTGTCTTCAAACCATTCATTGAAGACTTTCATCCTACAGGCAAAACATCCAATAAATACATAGCACAGACTTTTTCAGGGTCCATCACAGCGAAGACCTGAGCTTTTTCTGTTTGTCACTTCCCTAGGATACAGCAATCCCTGCCCTGCTCATCTCTCAAGCATATGGTGCATGGCACAGCAGACCAAAGGTGATGCCAGCAAAGAGTCTGGTGTCTCAATAGGGAACAAACAGCATAGCCCCCTTCAGCCAGAGCACATACAGCCCTAGGAAGCAGGTTTGCTAATCGGAGGCTCTGGAACCTCTTGAAAAATTAATATTTTCATCAGCTTTATGTCTGTCTGTTTACCCACTTCATCCCTGCTATGGTTTTCCACAAGCTTTGCTGGATATTTGGCACAAGAAAGATTTGAGTGGCTGCGAGCAGAAATGAAGAGGGAGGGACACACCGAGGGGTCACTGGAAAGGACACTGGAGCAGAAGGAGAACTAAATTGGGATGGAGCGTGACCAGCATGCTTGAGGTTGCTCTGGTACTGAAATCCAGTCGTATCGCTGCCTCTGCCCTTTCTATCCTTCTCCTCTAGTACCTGCAGCACGGTGCCCCCGCCCACCTGTACTTGAGGTCTTCTTAGGGCCACCATTCCTCTCTGGGGACTCCCTTGCAGTGAGCTTAGCAGAAACCAACCCTTGTCCTCATCTCTCCTTGCCCAGGAGTGGAACAAGCTAGGAGGAGGTTTCAGCTAGCCTTCGTCAAGGGCTGCTTTGTGAACAACGAGAAGTATGGAACGCGTATCATGGGAACATTATAAACAAGCCTGTGCGCTTCTCTCAGCATTTCAGTGAATTAGAGACTTCACGGGGGTCGAGCTGGGCCCACAGACTGGTGTATGTCTCTAAAGCGTGTGGTCTAAGTAAGTATTACTTTGTGCCACCTGTAGTTCTCATCCAAGTATGGATGCGTGTATGTGGGTGCAATTCCAGAGTGAGACTCCTGGTCACCGTAACGCCCTAACAGTGCAAGCATGGCTTTAATGCCTGGCCCAGGCATGGGGAAAGCTGGAGCAGGAAGCCATAGCAGCGTCCCACAGCCCATTCCCATACCAGTAATTAAAAAGGGAAAGTTACTACAGCTTACACAGGCAGCTGAGCTGGCCTTCAGCTGGATGAGTTGGGGCAATGGAAAAGATGCCTGCAGCCACTTCGGCTCATCCTTTAGATGTTCTAGGGCGCCTGGAAATTGCTCAGTGACTGTGGGATGTACCTCCGAGCATGGGGTGTGCACATATGGTGCATAAGGTGACCTGGCTCAGGAGTGTACTCGTCCATCAGTGAGCATGCGTATCTGTAACACCTGCTGTAGAGGCTGCCTGGCCAGACCTCACTGAAGCTATGCTGGTTATAGCACATCCTTCTCCATGGCCTAACCCCTTGCTCCTGTCCATGCACTCATTCCCCAGGGTGCAGAGTGACATGCAGGTGATGCTGGGGAAGGGCCAAGCGCATTTCTCCTTTGCTCACCTTGCCACTAGGCCTTTCCCTTTTGCAGGGGAACTCTGTTGACAGACCTGCTCGCCCACGGGAGGGAAGGCCTGCCAGGAGCGCTCTGCTTTTTCTGCAAGCCTGATTTCTTTGGAATGGCTGGCTTTTTCCCCGTGCAACCCCTCCCTCCCAAATCCTACACTTTCCTTCTCCTGGCTGTTTTTGTTTTTAGAGAGAGTGCTTAGACAGCTGTATTAATCATGCAAGCCCAGCCATGTGTAATGTGCTTTATCAACAGTAGAGCAGACACTGAATGGCAACCGGTTTACAAGCGGGCCCGGTGCAGTGCCTGAGCCGAGAAGATAAACCTGCCACTTCCCAAACCGACTTACCATCATGGGTTAGTGAATGGAGAGACTGTTCACTTGGGACAATTAGCAGAGGGGAGGCCAATTTGTTAGGCAAATTCTTGAGTGGTTTACACTGGAAATGGAAGGGGGAGGAGGAGGATGAAGGTGGGAATTACTCTTTGGTCATTTTCTCTCAGGGGTGGGAGGATTTTTTGTCTGTGCGTAAGGATTAAATCAAGACAACAGTGGCTGTTCTTCATCCTCCTCCCTGCTGCCCTCCACACTTCGGTCCCAGTCAGCCCAGCTGGCAGCTCAACATGGGAAGTAAGGAGAGCAAGAGGCAGAGAGCAAGGATTTTCGTGCACCTGCTGTGCAGGGGGTATAAGGTGCCTTCAATGTCTCTAAGGAGGAAGGTTCAGTTTATGGCTTCAGAAACTCATCTAACGTACAGATGGTATCAGGCTATGAGTATCCTCTGGGCTGAGGATATCTGTCTCAGGAGGGCTCTGCTCTGCAGGGTAATCTGTCCATGCTACACCGCTGACACTATCAGTGTCCCTACCGGACAACTGATTTTCCACAGCAGTTGCTCTTCTATGGGTTTGTTTCTAATCTCTGCAGTGCAGTTCTGTGTTTTCTCCCCCACTCGTTTCACCCAACCTCCACTCTCCCACCTGACTGCTGTGCCCTGACCTCTGTTTTGCAGGGCTGTTCTGCATGCATGCAAAGCCACATCTGTGACTAAACAGACCTTGAAATGCCTTCCCTATCCCAGTGCAAGGGTCTGGCTCAGAGGAGTATCTTTCTGGGACTTCCAGTCTCAGTTCCTACCCTCTGCTACTGCTCTTCCTCACTTGCTGGATTCTCCACAGCATTGCTGCTGGAGAGGATTACGCAAATATATGCAACCTAGGGCTAATTTTGGAATAAATCAATCTAAATTACAATTAATGAACAAAAAGTACAGAAACAGATCAAACAATAAAGCCATTTCTGTCTCTTTCCCCGTGTCTCTCTTTTTTCTTTAAGAAAGCTGGTTTCTTTTCTTTATGCTTTTTTGGGGAAGAAGCAGACTGGTTTTTATTTTTTTTTTAATCAATCTCAGCAAACAGAAACCGTCTGTTGCTATCCAGAAAAATCCATCAAGCAATGCTAGTAGCTGCAGTAGAAATAATTCTTGGCATTTCTCTTTTCCCTAAGATGCTCTTTCCAGCTACATCCCTGCTACCCCTTTTGGAAAACACCATCATCACCTCTGAATTTGATTGTGTTGAAGATTATCTTAAGTTTTACTGAATCTTCCTACATTTGGTTGTGAAATAATCAACTATAAGAACATCTTGATTTTAGCAAGTTAGTTTTTATGTTAGCGTTATGTATGGGTGCTGTGCTTGTTATCCGGGGCTGTGTTCCTTGAAGTCCCTATTCTCTGGACTCTCTAGACCATAACCAGAGCACCTGGGTTCTATTGTATATAGCACCTGGGTTCTATTGTTTATGGGATGCGTTATTTGACAACCTGGCAAAGTAGGTATCTAGCTGGCCAACTTGGCAACAAAACTTACTTTTAAGGTGTCCTGAAGTGAACTGCCTTCATTATAATACTAAAAAACACACCCACAGGCCAAGAAGACCCTTGCCCAGGTGAAGAACCTTCCCCTGCGCAAGCGTAGTAACAGCAGAGAATGACACAACCAATATTATATGTAAATCACTAACCAATCATCGTAACTGGGAGTGTATTACCTTGTATAAATGTAACGGTGATCTGGCCATAGGTGTGCTTGATTTGTGGAAATTCCACCTTGCACCCGGCGCCGCACTGAAGAATGCCTGCTTTCTAAAACTCCAAATTGAGTCTTAGAGAGTTCCTCATCTGCCGACTTATGGTAACAACTGTATTCACTTTTAACCACATGGTCAAAATAAAATACAATGCCACCCCTTGCCTGGTACCTATGAAATAGCAAGAAAATTAATATGATGTTGGCCTTCTGCCTTCACCCTGTCTTGTCCTTCCTGTTCCCTTGGCCTGAAAGCCCCGCAGGCTTGGCACCCAATGTGGTCCCAGCCTTCAGTACCTGCAGACCTGGCAGGGATGGACATTGACCCCGAGCAGCAAGAGAAGCTTGGCCTGCCTGAGCATCCACCCTGCAAAGCCACCCCCTTCTGCACTCACCAAATGGAGAATGAGCTCTTTGGAAAAGCTGGCTGGATCCCCCCAGCATGAAGCAAGGAGAGCTGTGAGTTGTGCTTCTCACCCAGGGTCATGGGTGTTATCAGGTGTCGATACCCGAGGCTCAGCCAGCTTTCAGGGAAGGCATGCTCCTAGTAGTCAGGCACACATCACTGCAGAGTGACGAGTACAGCTGAACTATGGCCCCTGAATGCCTGAGAATTTATGGAAATACCAGACATGCACATGGCTCCAAACATGCCCTCCTGTGCTTGGTGCCTATGGCCATTATTTTTCTCTGCTGGTAGTTTCTACGTCAGGATCATGATAGGACAAGATTGGCAATTTTGGCCTGTTTATGCTACGGTTTCTCCAGCTCTGCCAACTAGTTTGTTTCAAAGGCTGCGAAGGCTTGGGTTTTCACTGACCTCTTCTTGGAGCCCAGCTGAGAAAGCACGCACTGGCCTCAGTGAAGAGGACTCCAGAGATGGATGGGATCTTTAGCTGGCCACACCGTACTGGGAGGGCTGGTTTCTGTGGACTGCTCCCACACCACTGCCTAGTCAGCAAACCCCCATAACATGTTAACCCTTTACAGTTTGTACTCTCTGATGTATTCCCCCATGCTCCTCTCTTCAGCTTTGAAATATTCAGATGTGCATCCTTTTGCCAAAGCAGACCCCACTGACACGAGAGCTGCCTGCTCAGCAGGACTGACAAGGCCATGCACTAGAGAAAGCGAAAGGGGAGCAGGGATGGGTGGAGGTGACCACTGCAACAGATGAGCTCTATTCTCTGCAGCTAGGACCTCCATAGGAAGGGAAGAGGACTGAGAGGGTATTAGAAAGAAAGAGCCTCTCTGCTTCCCACTCTGGTCATCAGACCCAAATGAACACCTCTTTTCTCCCTTCCCCCAGCTCCCACCCACCTGATGAAGGCATTAGTGACAGTACAGGCTACACAGGCTACAGCTAAATGGAGACTAGCTACGATCTACAGTCATACAGGGTCATTCTCCGATCAGTGCGCATTTTGGCAGAAAGACAGGTCTGCTCGTTCTCCTTTTCCCTCCCCTCCTCCAATTACTAACACACTACTGCTGTAAATCTTTTGCCACCCTGTTGATGGCCGTGACTGGACTTTGTCTGATCAGGCCCCAAGGACTGGCATGCTTGATGCCCCGTGGGCAGTTCTGGATGTGCTGCTCTCTGGGAAACACGGCATCTCCCTTGCAGAGCTCCGAGGGCATTCAGGCTAACCATGCTGAGAAAGCCCCTGGTTAATCTGTGGTAAGCCCTCATCACAAATCTCCTGAGAAGACTCGCAGGTTTTGAAGCCCATCAGTCTGGCTAAGACATTCTGATAGGTGCTAATCACGGGGGAGGGAGTCTATGTTCAAAGGGCTGAGGGCAAGGGACAACGGAGGACAGAGATGGAGCTAGTGCCATAATTGTGACAGACCCCTTTGAGGTTCAACAATGATCTCGCCCTGTCGTTGGCATGTGTGCTGTGGAATGAGCAAATTCTCCTTTTCCAGAAGAAAATTCTTTTGAAAAGCCACCTGATGATGCAGTAAGGCCTCCTTTGTGACAGCCAGGTCTTGTCTCATCCCATTATAACGTGACGTTACAATGCAGACAGGAAGATGCGATGATGTGGCATCATCCCAGAAGACGTTTCTCGGCATTTTGAGTGCCCGGCTGCAAAATCAGGAGGGCTGGAAAATTTACCAGGGACAATTGTGTTGAGAGCTGAAATCACCTGGGCTCCACCAGCCTTTTAGGACACTGCCTCATCAAATTCAAATCCCATATGTTTAGTTGAATGGGCTGCTTCTGAGTCTCCAGCCTGCCTGAAAGCAAGATGTTTCCACAGCAGCTAGCTAATGATAGCAATGCTTAGCATGGCTACAGTGCTATTCATCTCAAAACGCCTTCCTTTTGAATTAATGCTCAAAACCCCACAGGGCAGGGAGGTGTTACCAAGGCTAAAGAGAAATGGAAATTGAGGGAGAAAGAGGGAGGAGGCTGTGATTCTGGTCGTTGAGGAGAGGCTTATTTGAGAGCTGAGGACTGCATCTTAGAACATCAACTCATAGGGAGAAAAAGGTCTAACAAGAACATTTTACGCCCCCTATCTTTGACGGTGATCAGCAAAGTAAAAGCAAATGTTGAGATAAGCGCCAATATCTGTGCTGAACGCCCACATTGGAGAAGCTACTAGGGGCTTTCAGAAAACAAATGAGGTCCAGTCTATTTGAACTCTACTTTCCCCCTCTGCAAAATCCTCTTTGCATGTCCTGGGTCACCCGAGATATCCCAGCATTTGGCACCACAAATTCCTGGAGACTCTTCACAGAAGTGATGTCACCCCAGGATGTCCTTTGAGATGATCTCAGGAGACTGGGGAGCAGTAAAAGGAAAAAAATAACAACTTCAAAGACAGAGGGGGAAGTGTTTTAAAGGATTGACTAAAGCTGTGCAGGACAGTCTTGGCAGCTTGATTAGGAGGGGTATTTGGTATGGAAATCCTGGCCTTGCTCACTTGCAGTTTTTGCTTTATCATTTAGCTTAATGGGCTACTAATTCAAAACCAGCTGTAAACAGGGCTAGCTATGAAAAAAATTAACACTGCCTGCCTGTGGAATTTAAGGATATATAATAAAAATAATCATAAAAAGAAAGAGCACTGGTTTTTCCATCAGACAAAAATATTTGTCATTGAAAATTCTGCTTAAAAAAAGAACACCCAAAATTGGAAAACTCCTCAAAAGCCTCAGCAACTTTAATTTCATATCCAAGCACAAGTTTCATTTGTAATACATACGATAATGGTGTTTAATTGGATTTATTTTTCCACACTAGGTTCCCAATGGCCTACTTTACTCCTTTTCTCAGCTTTTTGAATGTTATTTACAAATCACTCTCTGGGATTTAATTTTAATGGTAGCTTGATTTCTCCCTCCCTCCCCTCCTTTTTTTGTAGGTACTTTTCTTTAATTGTATTTGTGGATTTGCCTTTTAAATAGGCAATTGTGACTACATCCTGAGCCTGAGTAAGTTGCCAAGAGCAGAGCTTGATTTGAAAAAGGCAGAGTAGTTAAAGGGAGCTGGTGTAACACCCAGCATTTATTGTTCTTTTCATGGGAGTACCTGCAGGTGCTTTACTTGGGCAAGTGCCCTTTTGCAAAACAACATGGGTTCTTAATAACACTCTACCCCAAAGCTCTGCACAGATATTAACTATTTAGGCCTCTGAACATTCCATGAGTTGAGTGAACCTTCATCATATGGTGGTAAAACAAAGATACTATGGAGCCCTAGGCCAAGATTTTTTAAGTGAATATGGGGACTGGCTGCCTTATTGTTGATTTAGTTCCAAATGCTGCTTTCAAAAGCTGTAGCCTGCTTTCTGGGAGTCCCCAGTCTCTGCACTTTTTCAGAATCTCAAGGTCGCATCCAAACCCCTTGGATGCCTTGTGTGGACGTCGGGGCCACGCTGCCTGGACCTGAGGCATGCTTGGGCAGCACAGAGACAGGAAAAGTACTCAGGCCCTGTTTTGCCTTCATACCTTCTTCCCTTGGAATAAAGCAGACAGTAACACCCCACTGTGCACCTCTTGTCATGCTCTCTGCCTCAAATGCAGCACTATTTGACTGGCAGACTTGGGGGTGTGTGACAGAGGAATGAGAAAACAAAGTGCTTCACTGTGAATAGTTTGCACAACTAGAGTGAAAAAATACTCCAGCAGCAATTTAGTTTTTAGCTTCTCACTTGTCCCTTCCACCATCTCTGCAAAATTTTAGGTCTGCTTATGCTTTTGATCCAAATCAGAACATGTGGGCAAAGACAGTTTAGGACTGGAATATATATTAGGAGCAGGTCTGTTGAAGATGATCTTAAGTTTTACTGAATCTTTAGGTTATGAAATAATCAACTATAAGAACATTTTGATTTTAATAAGTTAGCCCTTATGGTAGCGTTATGTATAGGTTGCTGTGTTACTTATTACTTGAGGCTGTGTTGCTTGAAGTCCCTATTCTCTATTCTCTGGACTCTCTAAACCATAACCAGAGCCTCTAGGTTCTATTGTTTATGGGATGAATTATTTGACAACCTGGCAAGGTAGATATCTAGTTGGCCAACTTGGCAACAGAACCTACTTTTAAGGTGTCCTGAACTGAACTGCCTTCATTATAATACTAAAAAACACACCCACAGGTCAAGAAGACCCTTGCCCAGGTGAAGACCCTTCCCCCGCGCAAGCGTAGTAACAGAAGAGAATGACATAACCGATATTATAATTATATGTAAATCACTAACCAATCATTGTAACTGGGAGTGTACTACCTTATAATTTTTGTGTATAAATGTAACGGTGATCTAGCCATAGGTGTGCTTGATTTGTGGAAATTCCACCTTGCACCCGGCGCCGCAATAAAGAATGCCTGCTTTCTAAAACTCCAAAATTGAGTCTTAGAGAGTTCCTCATCTGCCGATTTACGGTAACAGGTCTGCAGACAAATTGAACCTCACTGAAGACTGTCCAGACCTGGGTGAGGACACAATGTCATGGCTCAAAGCTTGGCTAAAGGTTGTTGCTGTTTAGTTGATTCATTCCCTGAAAAGGGAGGGGGGAAGGGGGAAGAATGAAGAAGGTGAGCAGAAGGGACCAAATGACATGTAGACAAGAAGGGAAAGCCCTTATTTTCCTGCATTTCTGAACTGTTTTGCCCATCCCTAGCTCTAAGTGTTTATAAGGATGATGGAGAATGACCCGGCTAAAGAGCTACTTCAACATAAAACATATACTGACCTGGAAAAGGATTGGGGAGTGTGGGTAAAACTCGTTCTAAGGGGGGAAAAAAAACAATAAGCAACATGCAGGAGAAAAGGATAAGCCACTTTTCACACCAAGCAAGCAGCAGATACAAACCTGATGGAGTTGTCCATCCCCAAATTAAATGAACTAGAGTAGGTTTCATATACAGAGCATTTTGCTAGCAACACACCTAATACATATCAACACCCCCTGGGACTGAGAGTCAGAGAGAAGTCATTTGAAAAACTAAACAAATAATATCCACACAGCAAGAGGGATTAAGCACCTGCAGTGAAGGTAATTGGAGTTGATGGGTCACATCTCCCCTCTGACTTTCAAGACCACTCGTGTTATCACACTACAGCTCCTCTTAGCTACACCTCTGGCTGGAATCTAGTCTTGGCAGAGAGTTGAGTTGTGGAAGTCCTCCACAGGTAGTTGCTGCCTCCCCAGAACCTTCTCCATAATGGATTTCTTGCCAGTGACAGGTCCCCTGGGAATCTGAGCATGGGAGCAGTCACCCTGGTGAATCCTCAAGGGCACTCTGTTTCTTTTGAGCCTTTGTCTTCCGCTGGGAACAGGGTTTTAGCGGACTTATCAACCTCTAGTTGTACGCAGAGCCTGCTGTTTTGGTTCTAGGGTTTTTACAATGCGTCCTCATTATACCTCACAGCAGGACTTTGTTATACGTCACTGCTGGCTTCATGCTTTGCTTCTTCCACACAAGGATCTCAAAGAGTTGCACAGACACTGAGGGAAACCGATGTCAGAGACCTCAGTCTGAGGCTAACAGAAGTGTTAACTCTGTTTTACAGATCATGCAGTTGATGCACAGAGCAAGGAAGCAATTTGCCCAAGGTCAATGCTGAACTGCTGGCAGACCCAGGAGCAGAACCAAGAATACAAGCCCTCCAGGCCTGACTCTGATCACTGGGTCTCCCTTCATTACCTTCAGAGCTTGCTGGATGTCTCGTACTGACTGAGACAAGTTCCTACTCAGGGACTGATAGGTAGGTAGACATTTAGCTGTAGAGATATGCCACTATGCAACAGCTGATAGGCCTGGGGCAACGAGTGGTCTCCTGGCTTACCTGTGAGGACGGTGCTAAGATCAGTGCTGACAGACACAGAACTCGGCAGGATACATCGGTAGTCTGCTATTATTCTCTGATCAACCCAGGCCCAGCTATTTGGAGGCCAATGGTAGTTTCTGACTCGCTGGAGCCCATGAGGACGTAGCAGGTCAGGCCCATCCGTGTGACACTGCCAGATCTCCTGCCCTCATGGTGGTAATGGAGCTGTTTGAATCCACAGCAGGCACAAGGGAGATTGTCTCTTGCATAGAAAATACGTGGCTAGCCTGGATCTCTGTGTTTATGCAGCAACAGGGGACTATTGTTCTGCAAAAGCAGGCTGTTGTGCTGACATGACTTCCTTGTTATTTAGTTTGGTTAAATAACTCAACTCCCCTTTACCTTCTTCCTGCACAGCAGGCTGCAGACTGCACAGCATAAGCAGTTAAAGCAAAGCACTACGGCCTCATTATCATGCTGCTTTCTATTCAAGGACTCTTACCTCTGTTCCCCTCACCCCTGCGTGCTGCCTTTATTGCTCCACCCTGGCTCATTAGCAGTGTCTCAGCCTTGCCCCATCTGGCTGTCCCCCTAACCACTTTCCTCCTCTCCTGAGTCTCCCCATTATCGACAGCCCCTGGGAAAACACAGGGTTTGCGCTAAGAGCCACTAAGAGAGATTTCGGCCACGGTTACACTCCAAACCCTAGCAGCAACCACCATAAGCAAATGCTCAGGCACAACAAAGCATGGGCAGAGAGTTAGGAGAAGGGGTGCAAGCGTGTGCACACAGCCCAGCACCTGTGCTGGGGCACTAACAAATAATGATAAGTTAGAGGCAAGCGCCAGCTCTTCTTAGGAACATGCTGGGATGAAAACTGCTGGGCTGAAATGATAACTCTACCTGAAGCCTCTCGAGGAGGCAGGGGTGGGATCCTGTCTACTGCTGCTTCTAATTGGCAGGGGCCTTGCCAGCTGCTGCTTCACCTCCGCGTTTCCTTACTCCCTGAAGGGTGCAGAGGATGCAAGCTGCAGAGGATGCGGCAGGGGACCTGCTGAGGTGGCAGTCTCCTATAACTGAGACAATTTAGCCAGCAGGACTGCAAAAGGATGTGCGGCACTGCCCTGTTGTCTCCTGTTGTATCCTCTGGGATGGGCTAGCTCTGTGGGAGGCAGAAGTCAACTAATTTGAAACAGCTTTCATTTCTTTCCTCCGCCTTGCTAGAATGCACCAGGTGCTGCGCCTCCGTCTGTGTGCCTGTGGGGGTGTGTGTGCTTGCTTATACATCACACAGGTGCATATGTATGTATACATATTCACGTACACGTAAACCTAGGTATCTATATGCTTGTATAGCAGGTGTTTATCTGGTATATATATATACGCACATATTTACACTTCTGTGTAGCATGGGTTCAGATACAAATTGTGACTTTTACTCATAATGCTTTCCATAGCAGTCTGTTAGCTGAGTGGAATGGAAAGAAAACACGTTCCCTCTCTCCTAATATACTTAGGGGAAAAAACCCTTTCCCTTCAGTTGTGGCACTACTTTTCACCTCTGTTGCTCTGTGATGGCAGCCCTGGCTTGGCCTCTCTGCCAGGTAATTTTCACAGAGGTCTGCATTACTGCCTCTTTCCTAGGTCTCACAGTATTTTTTGCGTGGGGGTTACAAACCCTGTTCCTAGGCTCTGCAGAGCTGAATCAACCTACTGGCTCGCTAATGCTGCAAAACATGGTCCTGCCTCCCAACTTCTCATATCCACAGATGTGCGGTACGGCTTCCCCTCTTGCATGGGCTCTGGTGCTTGTTGAGCCCTTCCATGAACTAATTCAGCTCAGTACAACAAAAGAAAACGTTTCGGGGCATTTTGGGGGGGTGGGCGGTAAAGCTCGGCTACTTTTTCACTGGTTTAGCAGGTTGAACTGGCTCAGTGGGTTGTCCCCTGAGTACCAGAATAAGGGAAACAACAAAAGCATGTGGCAGAGAGCAGGGTGAGCAAAAGGAGTGGGTAGGAAGGGATGGCAGCAAGCTATTAGATCAGTTGTATCATCAAACTGTACCTGAGTACCCTCTCTGCAAACATTCCATATTGCTGTTGGAGACAGTCTCCTGGGTAAGACAGACCTTTGATATGGCCATTTTTATGTTGTTGTAAACTCAGTCTCCAGGAGTGAGGGGTATAAATCTCTCCACCTACAGCAGGTAATCCTGCTGCTACATCCTTTAAGGAAGATCACTAGCTATCTATTCATACAGCTCAAGGGAGCTGCTTTTGTATTTTAATGCATCTTCTATCCATGGCATTGACATCTAAGGCACTTGGTCTCTCCGAGAGTTTTTCAATGCTGGCTGAGATTTCCTGGAATGGTAGTCACCCATTTTTCTCTATTGCTAAACTGTTCTTTCACATCATTTTGCTAGCTCCCCTTCTGCCCTCCACCACAGGCAAAGCTGCCAGTACCTCATTATTAACTCTCTGTTTGTTTCCTCACTCCTGGCTGCCATTCTTTTTTGTGCTGCAATGGGACACTGAGGAACCATCGCTGTATCTGCCTCCCTAGTGGGATGTTGCCCTACAGTGAGCTTGTTCCCTATTTAAAAAAGAAATAAAATCTCTGATTCTAGGGATGACAAACACTCCCAAGTATTTGAGTATCTGCTGTACCTTGCAAAAACTTGGCACTGCTTTATTTTTCTGCCTGGGTGTGTGGCTGGGAGTGTGCACTACCTGTTATTTCAGCTACTGTGTGATCACTACAGCATTTTTTTTTCATCTGGGCTTGTAGGTTTTTTCAGCTGCTTTCTTTATCTTTATGAGGCTGGATTCCCTTCACTCATTCCCCCCCTGATTTCTTAACCTTAGAAATACCAGCTGTATTTATTTTTTTCCTCTCTCTTTCTCTCTTGCATACTAACTAGAAGGAGAACAGACATTTCCTGAAACAATATGAAGCAATTGCACACTGAAGAAATAGGGATTAACGAAGCAACAAAAGTAAAAGTTAGAAACCGTCCACTGAAAATCATCAAATCTCTCTCAGCTCCTGCACCTCCATTCTTGTGGCTCTTGTGAAGTTCTCTAGTGTTTTCCAGCATAAATAGGCCTTGAATTTCTAAGGTAAAAATGATAAACAAAATCCTTGAAAGAAGGAAAGTTTTCTTCATACACATCAAAAGGAGGCTAAAATAGGACCCTCGCTGTTGCAAGTCATCTTTAATAGTTGCCGCATTTCCCCGTGGAATAGTTAACGGCAACTTTGCAAGATCTCCCTGGGTCTCTTACAGGTTCTGCCACTCATTTTACGACCATGGGTAAACCACTTCTTCACTCTGTACCTTAGTTTCCTACTGCAAAATGGTGCTAATAACACTCACCCATTTCTAAATAACTTGTGATGTTAAAATATTCATTGCTAGCAAATCCTTTGAGATCCTTTGAGGTGAAGTTCTGAAGTTATGCAAAATGCTTTTCTAGCAAAATCAACACCCCAACTAAAATCACATGTGCCTACATACTTTATTGAATTTCATCTTATATTTTGCTCCAGTGATGCATTTCAGCTCATCTGTGTAACAGGAACCAACAGAGAGGGCCAAATTTAGAATTCAGCCACAAATAATGGATTCTAAACTTAGCATTATATTAGTATCAGCAAGAACAAATCTGGAGTATTTGAAAATTGTGTTCCAGATTGCTGCCTGAGGATTTTATTTTAATCTCATGACAGTCACAAGACCAGAGTGAAAAGACTTTCAAAGTAGAAATTTGCTTTGTGTGCTGCAATGCTACAGGAAATCAAATATATGTTCTTTTATGATATTATCTGTTCTTTAGAAAAAAACTTCCACAGAACACACCCAAATTTTCCAAAAATTCACACTGCCATGAAATAAATCCAGAGGTGGTAAACAAAGAACGCCAATGGATTTGTCCTTTTGCACTACATGTGTTAAAAAATAACCATACCAAACCATGCTTTTTCTGATGGTTTCACTAATCTGACCACATACAGCAGAAACTAGACTAAACTGCATCCCGTGCTAAGACTGCTTTACACAGTTTATCTTTTTTCTGTTTAAAAAGACATGCAGGTCATGGCCTGAGTGTTTTAATTCAATTTAGGACTGTCAGAGGAATACAACCCTAAGTCACTTTTGCGCCTATATGTCCATTCATGTGAGTGGGTCATTCTGCTGCAGTCTATTTCTGGTGGCAATAACAACGTGTGGTCCAAGTCGAGCCCAAGTTTTGGACCTGGAATTGGGAACTGTGTTTTGAATATGCCACAGTTTGTACGTAGGCGTGGGTGGTAGGTGAGGGGCAGGGGCTCTGTTTAGGGTCAGGTTTGAATCAGCTGCAAAATTCAGAACCAGCAGGTAACTCTGCTCTAGAGTTTGGTCTAATCCCAACTTCTGTCTGTTGACACTTAACTACGACAAACTCAGTAACTGAAAGGTAGCAGAATGAGATCCAAGGAATTTTATTCCATATTTCATCTGCTGATTACCTTTTCCCCCATGTTCCCTATGGTATGCCCCTTTAAATCATTCTGTCTTTTCCCACTTCTTTCCCTTCCATTGTCAAACTAATTTCTCTTTTTCTTGACTCTCTCTTGTTCTCCTCAGGCTCGGTGGCTAGTTCTCTCCATCTCTCTGAATTACTTGTCATTTCTCAGCTGTCACAGACCCTCTGAGGCCTGGCCTTCTGTCTCCTTATTAAAGGGCCTGTCATTCTAAAGGTTTTTTTTGTTTCCAGCTTTAAAACAAACATGTTTTTATTATTTTAACAAAATCTGACTTCAGCAAAGAAAGTCAATCAAAGGGCTTGACTGTAAACCTTTTAATTTGGCTGTGTTCGTGTTTCACGGCAAGTATGAACATGGAGGTATCTGAAGCAGAGTGCTGAAAGCCAGTTCATGGCTGGAGGTTTGGAGGGGTGGGGGTGGCAAGCGGATGCTTTCCTGAGTTTTAGTCACCTTGTGCTTCCTATACAGCCTGGTCTTTGCGAGAGCGATCTGGACCTCCCTTCACCCTCTCCCATACTTACTGTAAAGGTATAGGCTGGCATTTGTGACTCCCAGCTTGTTGGCAGCCACGCAGGTGTAGTTCCCGTAGTGTTCCTCAGTGACGTTGGCCACCATCAGCAGAGACTGGCTCCCTGTGCTCTTTATCTCCAGACCGTTGGCGCTGTTTATCCTGGGAAGACAGGAGAAGAGGTGTGTAGTGCAATGGCAGTTGTGTATTGGGAAAGAAATCACTGTCCAGCAGACAGTAAACCAAAGTCATTCAGCCCAGCTGCAGGAAGGAGACATGAGAAGAAAGAGACCAAAGGTGGCATTGATGGAAACGAGGAGGAGGGAATGAAAGGAAGAAGGAGCGCAGTGGGGTGAAATGCCACCAGTAAAGCGGTGGAGAAGCAAGAAAAGCCGAGGGAAAGGGAGGAAGCCTTTACCCAGCACCGACTAACACTTGGAAATGAACCCATCATGGCCAGCTGAGGGCTAGTCTGTACTTGAACAAAAGGTTTTTAGTGAAACACACCAATTCATATGTTCCAATATAGCAAAGCTGAGTCATCCCTGAGCCTGTGCACATGGGTCAGGTTAAAAACTAGGATAATAACACCACCTTCTTAATGCCAGGTAAATGCTCAGATATAAGGAACAGATCCATTTTCTCTCATATGCAAATCTGGGTCGCTCAGGTCACACAGATGGGGGAATCTTACACCTCAGCAGCTCCTTCCCCTAGATGAAGGCACCTAGAGTGGCATTACCTACTGGGAGACTAACACTGCCTATTTTTTTTTTTTCTGTATCATGGGCTATTTAATGCATGAACATCGTCAGGAAGAAAGCACTACTGATGTCTTAATTGTGTATTGGCCCATAACTGACTTAAAGGCAAGAGCTCCATCCTCTGCGCTTCCTTCAGCATCCCCAGCACAGAGAGGGATTGCTTCCTCCAGCCCTGACCACGCTGGCTCTGCCAAGTCTGATGGGACCATCGTGACTTATATGGTTTGTGAAGAGTAATTTGTTTGAGGAGAAGAGCTGGGGAGGATGATAGGTGATTCTCTAAGGATCCTCTATTGAGTCAACTGAAGAGGAGAGAAGGGAAGGGGTGAGCTAAAGGTCTTACCTGGTATCATCTCTGTACCACTCGAAATCAGGTGTGGGCACTGCTGATGCCTCACACCGGAGTAAGGCTTGTCGTCCCGTGGCCGCTTCATTGCTCTTGGACTCTGTGATGGTGGGAGGGTCTGCAGGAAGGAAACACGTGGTGACTTCACACACTTCCAGGTGGAATGAAACAGTGAAACTATGTCAGGGCTGGCTTCCTCATGCAAACCATTCAGGCTGGTGGAGGCCCACAGCTGCTGCTTGCTGTGGCACGTGTTCCCCCCGCTCCTCTGGAGAATACCTGCTCTTTGAACTCTCCCTAATACACTGCATTAGCATCACTCCTTACGTGTGCTTCTCTTCAGCAAGACTGGATAAAGTTCTGTCATAAATGCATAGGCATACACAGGCAGAGTTAAGGTTAATGATGGGCTTCTGTAATTTATGAATATTTACCTGTGGATCTCTAGTTCACATGGGCTCATCAGAGAGAAGATGAGAGAAAGACTTCATCAAGGGTAAAGGAAGACAGCAAAAGTAAAAGGAGTAAAGTAGGAATTTAACACTAGCGTGAAAATTATTTTCCATACAACCTCTGTGTCTAATGTCAAACTTTAATGAGAAAGCACTGAGGCAACATGTATAAGACAGAAATACATTCACGGCTTAAAAGGGAAGAGCTTTAGCAGAAGCTGTGGGTGCAATTTTGAGAGCCAGACCACTTGTTGAGACACTTCCCTTAGGTGTCTAAGGTTACAAATCCTGCCCAAACCTTCCTGGACATCATGCTTTGTCACAGGCTCCAAAAGGGCTTGGCCGTGATTGCTTTGCGTGAAGCTTGCCCTCAGCCCAGCACGGTGCTCCCACCTCTGCTTACTTTGAAGACTGAGAGTTGTGCCATAGGCAAACAAAACTTGGGAAACATATCGGTGTGCTCTGCTGGAGCTAGCTCTCAGTGCTGGCTGGGTGCTGGGTAGGGTAGGCACCAGCATCTTCAATCCCAGCCCCACGTTCAAAATGTTAAGCGACAAGCTTTACATGTTAAAAGGCAGAATTATTTCCACCTGGCTGCCGAGAGGGATCAGGGAATAAGTGCCTTGTCTCTCATCACTAATACTTGCATACCCTGAGATTACGGGGCTGCAACTCAGACAGCTACTTTGCTGAGACTCAAGTTACCATAAAGCACACTCTCTGTGTACAGAGTACAGCTCCACTGTCGGTATCTGTCCCAGCACTGAAAGGCCAAAAAAAGAATCAAAATGGATTGTGTCAGTCAAAGATAAAAATAATTCTGTCTGGAAAATGTATGGAAAGAAGTTTGTTTGTGAACACATTAGCCATCTCAATGTGATCCTTTTCCTGACCTTAATCGGGATTTTATGCAGGGCTTTAGGGATATTGCAGTGCGCCCTCTAACATCATAAATATTAATAAGTGTACATAAATAGGATCCTACATTCAAAGGCTGTGGGTTCATGTAAATATTTTAATTTGGAAAGGAGGAGGGGTAATAAAAGGATAGTGAAGGTGATTTTTTAAGCACCCTTCTTCGATTTTTTGGTTCAAGCACTGTATCTTCTTGCCGTCTGCACTGAGACAAACCTTCTCCATTTCACTGAATCCAGCACAAGAGGTGACTTACAAAATGAACAAGCACCTTTCTATGGGCCTAGAAAATGACCCCGGCAGGCCTGTGCTCCCCGGGCTGCTGCCAGGGAGCCCAGCCCCTCGCTCTGAGCAGTCCCTGCCTTAGCCATCCTCCTCGGCTTTTTAAAGGACAGAGCCCAGACGGGTGGACAGGCCATACCTCAGCCGCCACCACTTTTGTTAAGGCACTGCTGGCCTCGAGGCTGCCCACTCAGCGAGGGGCAGTCTGCTTGCTGCAATGCTCCCCCAGAAGAAGGAGCAGGCGGTGGCCTTGAACAAACCAGCCTATTGTATTCAGAAAGCAGCCGCTCTGTGTTTAGCTGCTTGCTGCTGGGGAAGCCAGTTAGCTGTTTTTCCCCCACTCTTCCCCAGGCCTCAGTTTCCCTGTCTGTGATGTGCAAGGGCCATTACTCGGGAAGCCTGAAGGTGGTAGTGTGAGACCAAAGCAAAACGAGGATGCTCTCTCCTGCAGTCCGGGCTGACAAGCTATGTGCTCCACAGCATCAGCAGATGATAAGAGATGGCCAGGAAGATCCTGAGGTTGGGCAGGTCCCATTTTTCAAACTTACTATAGTTTTCCCACTTTCTGCTGCTTGTGGTGTAGTTTAAGAAAGCAAGATAAGGAAAGATGTATGCAAATGTCTAGCTTTCATTCCCCAAACAGGACTGATTTTTTTCCTGTGCATGGCCCTCATGACCTCTTAGATTTTCTCCCTTTGTTTCGAAAGAAAAGATCTGTCCTGAAGAAACTTACAAGTTGCTTACGTTACAAATTAGGCCTCATAATAATATTACAATACTCTATCACATTATATTTTCATATATTCCAACAGTAAAAATGTTTAAGATCTTACTGTAGCATAGTTATTATGAGCTGAAACTAAGTCAAAATCAAACATTCTGACTTTATACAAACAATCTGTTTCAACCATGTTAAAAGCATCGCTGAAATTATGTTTCACAGAAATATTTGAAAATATTAATTGGTTCTCATGGAACTTCTCAGGTTTATAAACTCAGCTGTTTTTGATAGGAAACAACGCTCAACAGTTTTAGTGCAGAAAATCTGCTACTACAGTTTCACATTAATGCCAAATTTGGCCCTTGAAGCAGCCGGTATTAAACCACTGCCACCCAATTTCTAAGGGAATTATAAAAAACTGTGGATTTTGAAGATGCTGCAGGAAGCCTATAACCTTGACTTCTAAGCAAGACAGACAAGTTGATCTGATGTGATGGCCCAAAGGGAAAGAAAGAGACAGAGAGCAAGAATGGTATTAAAAGGTGCTAAAATCACCTGTGGTGGCAAATTAGACCAGGATGGGCTGAAACACTTGCTGCCGTCAGCTCTCTGCCCTAACCCACTCCCCGAGACTGCCACCCATGAATCAAGGCCATGCATATGCACCCTGAAACATGTCTGTAACCATCTCCAATTTCAGTTTAAGTTAATATTCTGGTGTGTAAACTGAAGGAGGTCAGGTCCCATTCATTCTTCCCTGCTGCAGAGGTATTAGCCTCCAAGCAAGGAAACAGAGCAGGTAGATGGGGATATTCACTTTAAACCACTCCAGTGCCAAATATGAGCCATACAAATATGGAGGTGGACATGTAGGATTATAAGAGTGAGAGTAGTCTGAAATATCTTGTGTCACTGTGAGAGGAGCATGCCAGCAGAGTGGACATCTGTCTAAGCACGTATGGGCAATGGGATCCATGCCCCACTCATACAGGTGTGGATGTAAGCCATGTAGCTAACTATGCCTCTTGGTGTTTTTAGGTGGATTCCCGTATCCTTTGGTCAAGCCCCCTTCTGTATTGCCTTGGTCCATGGAGGGTCTCTTAGAGAGGGCTTTATGCTACTGACCTGAAACCAGCATAAAAGTCAAGTTTTTGTACCCTCTCATTAACACATGCCTCTACCGCACGTCACCCCCAGGCCCCGGGGCTGTGATACCCATGTAGGCACTGCTGAGATGGCTGGGTGCAGGCAGGCATGTGTTTGCTCTGAGCCGTCTGAACCCTCCCTTATCTCTCCTTGCTGCCTTGCTGAAGCTTCTCTTCACGCTACTGTTCTCCCAAATAGCAATGAGTGAAAACAAGGCACTGCCAGCGTTTCTGAGGGGAGAGACAGGGGCAACTCACAGGTCCTCTCTTTTTTTTTTCTCTCTCTCTCTCTTTCTTTTCTTATATATTACCAGGTTTAAAGCACAAACTATACCCTGCGATAAGTGTCTGATTGCAGATAGTTTCCTCAGCGTCCCCCCCCATTTCAGTTCATATAATATAAACCCAGAAAGGCTTCTCTATTTATCCTAAAGTCACCCCTGCCCATGGGCAAAGCTCTCGCCGTTGACCCGCTCCAGTTGCAATGCACTCACAGTTCACAGTGACCCGGACTTGCTTGACGTCTGCTGAAGCAACCTCGTTGGCAGCTTTGCATTCGTACTTGCCCGATTGCTCTCGTGTGATCCCTAGGATCTCCAGATACTCTTCCTCGCCTTCAAACTCTCTGCCTGGTAGGACAGAAAAATACAGATGGTAGCGCTGTTAGGCATTCAGATTTGGGAAGCATTCTGCTTAATTGCTATGGAGGAACAATCACAACAGGGATTCTGCAAATAAACAACGGTCATGAGTGATTTTAAAGTTATTTCAGGAGCCATATCAGCAAGATACTAGCATTTTATTTAGTTATGGAAAACTTGGGTTCTGAAAATCTGGAAGGAAGCATACAAGCGGTGCCAAAGCATTGCATATCACAGGCTGTCCAGGCCAAGAAGCAAAATCTCCACCACATGAGACTGGAGTAAGTTCACTGGTGTGATGGCTGAGTACCAGGGAAGGTTAGTCAGCCTGTGGCCGATGGGCTGGTTCAGGGCTAGCTGGGTCCTCAGATGTGGTGATGTATTGTCAGCACCTTTTTCTCCACTGCAAAGCTGTGAAAAATGTCTTTCTGTCTCTCGGAGCAACCACCACCCTGAAGTGCCATCGATCAGATTGAGCTACTGTTAAACACGGCCAAACTGAGAGAAACAAAGTGTAATTTGATATACGGAGACCAATAATCATCACAAATCCCTGATCTACTGTACATACGAAATGACATATTTAAACCGTGCTGCCTCGCTAACAGAGTTTTGAAAGCAGTGACTTGAGCATCGGGGTTACAGCCGGGGGCAGGAATCAGGGGCGGTCTGTGGCCTTGCTTTTAATTCACTGTATGACCTTGGGTGAGTCACTCCCTTGCTCTCCCTCTGTGAACTGCGGCTAATAGCCCCCCTCTCCCATCACCTCCTGGTCAGAGAAGGGCGGTGAGGTTAACCCATGTAAAACACATTAGAATCGTTGGATGAAAGGTGCCAGGGAAGCATGAAATATTAGGATTGGTATATCACCCTATTCCTTCAGAAACCAAAGTAATGCTCCTCCTGGAAAGAATCTGAACCACATTGGCAGCAGTGTAAAGGGAGATGCTTCCGTCCTCTGAAAGGGCTGCAAGCACTGGTCTGCAGCATGCGAAGCCACAAGCCCCAGTTGTGTGCCTGTGTATGTTTAGAGAAAGCGTCCCCCAAGCCTCAAAGGGTAAAAGCCAGATTTCAAAAAAACCCAAAGGTCAGCTCACAAGAGCTCTCATTCAGGTTCCTCAGAGAGCGGTCAGATTTTCCAAAGCAACTCTCTGCCCAGAAGAAATTTTCTGCTCGATGGGTGCTGGGCACTTCTGAAACCCTGCCCACTTCACATAAGTGCTTAGAGTTGTTTGATGGAGTTCAAATAGTGCCTGCAAGGACCCGGCTGTTGTCCTTGGCTCTGCAGCACTGTGTGAAAGCAGTGGGTAAGCCCCATCTCTGGAGCTAATGTTCCCGTGGAGCCACCTGCAATGAATCCCACCACACAGGCACAGGTTTGCTGCAGCATGTTGGCCAGGTCAGGCTGGGGATGCCAGCTGCATGCATTTCCCTTCTGCATCAGAGATAGGGACTTCAGCAACTTCAAAATCTGCTCAGAACTCTGTCCCTTACACAATTATTTTTGCCTTTTTAATTTTTTTTCCCCGGCAATTTTCAGAACTGTTCTAGGGGAAAACCACCCCCCATTCACAGAGACTCAGCATGAAAACAGCAGTGTACCTATTAAATTCATGCAAAGACAAGGTTTCCCCTCTCTTTCAGCGGGGCTAACCAGCAGTCTCTTTTCCAGCCCCTACCAGATGTTCAGGTGAGCAGAAATCTCATTGCAATGTCTAAAACTTACAACTGCTTTGATGCAGGTTTTTGCATCCCCTAACAGTCTGCTGAAGGGCCTTACTGCATGGCAGCAGTGTATTTTACACGGTAGGGAGGCAAAGTTGGCTCCTGCTGCCCACTCAGTGCTCCAGGACAGGGCTCTCAGTCCTCTGCTGTGTTACTGGGGCTGATGCTCTGGAGAGTCAGCGGAGGATTTTCACAGGTGCTTTTTATCTCTGTAACTCATGAATATGCCGGGGAATCTTCACTCCTGTAGGACCAGAGTTAGGTGAGTCATAGTACTGGAAGGGACTTCAGTCACCATCTAGCCCGTTCCCCAACCTCAAGGCAGGACACATGGGTCATGTCAGGGAGACAGCCACCCTCTGCCCTCCAGCGGCAGAGACTCTGCAGCCACTCCAGACGATCTGTTCCCGTGCTTCACTGTTCTTACCACTGGAGCAGTTTCCCTGAAGTTTGACCTGAGTCTCCCTTGCTGCAATTTAAAGCTATTATTTTTGTCTTAGCCACTACAGACAAAAAGAACAAATCATTCCCTCCTTCTCTGCAATAGCCTTTTATCAACTTTTAAATCACTTATGTTCCTCCCTCAGTTTTCATCTTTTTTTTTTTTTTTTGGCTGACTATTGCCAGGTCTGTCAACCTTCCTCTGTAGGTGAGGTTTTTCAGACCCTTGATCATTCTTGTTCTTTCCTTTCAGACCCCTCTGACAAGTTCACATTTTTCTGGAAGTGCGACGCCCCAAACCGAACACAGCATTTCAGACGAGGTGTTACCATGGCTGAACGCAGATGAAGGATTGCATCGCAACTTCTGTGCTGTGCTGCTGTCTGTACAGCCAATACATTGTTTGTGGTTTTGCCATAGCATGATTCATTTTTGGCTGGGAACTTTTTTAATTCCCAGATCTTCTCAGCACATACTGCTACCGGCTAATAATCTTCTTTGAAAATCCCACCCCCAATTTGAGCTGACAACCAACACTCCCCTCCTTTCACAGCAGCACTCCCAGTTGGTAGGTGAGCCAGTTGACTGGAAAGTTAATCAGACATCAGGGAAAGACTCACAAAGAAAAGGTTAAAACGTAATTTGCCTCTGCTTTGCAAATCATTTGCTCTGCAATTCTGCCTTGTTTATACACAGGGTTCACTCCAAGTGGGACTTGCTTCTCCTGCAATTTGCCCTTGTCACAAGACTGTCACCATAATGAAAAGAGGGTTGAGGGTGACTTAACCAGCTCTAATGGAGTGGCACCCTCATTAAGGGAGCTGTTAAGTCTGTCTGTCAGAGAACCACATCAATGGAGCTCCAAAGTATCCTAAAAGGGTACATACTTTCTGAAGGGAAGATGTTTTTCAGCTTCTCCCCTGCATACGTACATGCACGTAAAGTCTAAACCGTGTACCGTGACCAACAGGAGAGCTTTCACAGCTACACACAACACTTCCCAAGAGATGATGAGCTGCTGGTTTGCCCAGTGGAGCTCTCTGGGAATGAGTGAAAGGGAGGACTTCTGTTTTAAAGGGCATGCCAAAGACATCAATAGGCCTATTCAGCTCCTCATTCCCCTGCTCCAGGACACAGATAGGAGCATAAAACTTCAGGGAAAGTTTCTGTGACAGTTTCTTGCTAAAATAGTGGTAGCACTGTTCCTGTCCCTACTCTGGTGACCTGTTTCAACCCTGGGCATCAACATTTTGCTACAAGAACTCAGCTACTCTCACTTGCAAGACAGACCCTTTTGCTTGCAGCCCTGTCCCCTCTAAGAGCACATTAACCATTTCTAACAAAAAGCATTTATATAAAATTGAGGTGTCATAGTACAGATCAGGGAGAGGAAAGATGTATCACAGTGTGTTAGAAAAATGTCAGGTTGTGATATTCTGCACAGAGCTGTAGAGATGTTTTCACTAATTCACCTTGGCAGCCAGATTAGGTGAGTCATATAACTCTAACCTCTAAGGCAAAGGCGGGGCGGGGAGAGCAGGAACAGAGCTTTATACACTGAGCGAATTTACAAATGTTTCCATGCAGGAGCCAGCTTTGGCAGGGAGCTGATGGTTGTCACTATGCAGTTTATCAAAGCGGGGAGGAAGAAGGCTTGGACAATGCTGTTTGGTACCAATAACAATGAACATATTCTATTAGGTGAAAAGAGGGACTGCCAGCTCCTGGCAAGTCAGCCACTCCATTCCCATTAAGAGAAGACATTTGCCTTGAGCGTGTTACCCAGGGACGAAATCCTGACCCTACTGCCAAACCTTCCTCGCTGACATGGGTTGTCCCCTGGCTGTTTTGTCTGGTTCAGTACAACCCCTTCCCAGTGAGAGGCCTTCCAGGTTTCCCTCGGGGGGATGACTCCTCGTGCTGCGCAGCTCTTCTCATCCCAAAGCATCCCTTCCCATGACTCCAGGCAACCTTCTTCCCTGCGGGTTTTTTGCCTTTCACATATTCATAGTTAGCTTGGTTTGTTGCTGCAGCCCCATTAAACACCGTCTTGCCAAGCTGTAGCTCCTTAACTCTGTCCCAGTAAATCAGAAAGAGGAGCTTTCTGCTCTGGAGGCTGGAGATAGAGAGTACAAGCCTGGGAGGGTTGACAATCAAACCAAGAGGGAACGACCCTGAGCAGAGTGAGCCAGGCGCCTGCCGCTGCTCGGAGCTGGCAGAGCCCTTTTTGCAGAGGGATCTGCGGCAGACAGCTTTGATGTGTGCAGAAGGAAAGCTTTGAAGGCCCGCTTGCCTCAGCCACATTTCCTATCCCCTGGCTTCCTAATTGGATCCAGTAAAGTAAATAATGAACCCAAACAGCAAACCTGCTTGGCAATGCTAGCCTGCTGGCAAGAAGCCCCCCTCTCCTCCCACCCTTTGGAGATAGCCTTGTACAACCCCATGGGCTCTGCATACTGTCCCCTGTTGACGTGTACACCTGCCTATGCTCTCGTATATATATGAGAGAGATATATATAAAAAATAGACACATATTATATTCTATATTTTATATATTATGTATTTTATATATTTTTATATATATAAATCCCACTGTGTGTGCAGAAACGCAGACTTACACCCTCCCCACGTATTTATGGGTCCTTCCCACCTCCACCCAAACGGCCCTTTGCACTGCCATGCACCA
>NW_008824032.1:6040681-6047578 GCF_000699105.1 Pygoscelis adeliae | reverse complement strand
CTAAACTGTTCCTTTCTACAAATGATGCACACCCAGCCGAAACCCCACTTGTACTGTGTGCAGACAGCTCTTTCAGGTAGTCAAGGGACCAGCAATGATTTCAGCCACGTGCTCTACCAGAGAGGCCTTTCCCTTCATGCCCTAGACCCTTACATCTCCAAAGGGGATGCTAGTCTGCAAAGGCAGCAGCCACATTTTGCTCTGTCCTCTCCTGTTTGTGCATCCAACACTGGGCTCCTTCTTGTGCAGAAATTACTTTAGTTCTCTTTTTTTTTTTTTTTAATACTGTTGTGGTCTTAAGCTAAACTGAAGTTCAGACCCACTGAAAGTATCTGTTTGCATTTGGTATGTGGGGAAAGAGATCAGATACCCTGCTTCTGTGTGTGTTTTCCTCGCAAGCCTCTTTGTAGTTGTGAAGAGGGGAGAGCAGAAGGGGTTATGCATCTTTGTTGGGCCATCCTCTGCCTATAACAAGATGCAAGGGGATAAAAAAGATTGCAAATCAATAAATGCCATTTGAAGTTTTTTTGTGTGTAGCAACTTCCAATGCTGAACTGCAGTTTTTGTTCTCTCTGCACTCTCCATTTATTGTTTAAGGTTTTGCTCACCGAACTTTCCTCCTTCCCTCTGCACCTTACATTCCCTAGGAACAGGCTTGTGAAAGACAAAAATAGCTAAGGGAGCCTTTGACACAATTTTTTTGTTTTACCTCCAGCTGGGATTTTTTTTTTTTTTAAATTCAAAACTTTGAAGTTTTTGTTTATCAGTCTCTATCTCCTCAGTCATTCACAGATTCCAATGATCTTGGCATTTTTTTTTCTGTCCCTTAGTTGAAGAGGCTTGTTTTTAGCAAAGAGATCAGTGGAGAGCAGCAGATGGTGGATGAGCAAAGGGACAGCTAGTGCTACAGTGCTACAGTGAGGAGGGAAGGCTGAAAAACTAGCGTGGCATGGGAAGTGGTGCAAATGGGGAAAGCTTGAGAGCAAGAGAAAAACAGATGGAGAAAAAATAGAGGGGGAACGAAGAGAAGGACAGTGCCTGGGAGAGAGAAATGCAAACAAAGTGAGATTCTTCAGTGACTGAGAAAAAGAGAAAATGGTCGTCAGCTACTGACAAAGAGAAACGCACTGAAAACAGAGCGAGTGAGAAAGACGGGAAGCGAGATGGTGGCAAAGAGAGAGATGTACGGCACGGAGAGAGGCACAGACGTCCCTTGTGTAAAGGGAGCCATGAAATAACAACTGCCAGAGGGACAGGAACAGAGGGGTCACATGTAGTAAGGCAGCAATTACTCTGTTTAAGCAGCAAGGCACAGCAGGGTATTTATTGTTTAAGCTGGCCTCATGCCTCCCACGCCCTTAGGCCTGTAGCTATTACACATAAACCAAAAAACTAGTGCAGTGCCAGGGAGGGCTCTGGCCTGGCTCTGGCTTCATGGCTGAGAATGAGTCAGATCAGGAGGAAACACCCTGGCATGGTTTCCCCTGGCATTCACGGGACCTTGCTCATCAGCGATCGCATTTTCTCCTTACGTGCAAAGCTGGCTGCCGTGCCTCCCAAGCCAAGGACTGCACCCGAGGAGCTCCCCGGCTGGGGCAGCACGAGCGCCTGCTGTCACAGCCAGGGTTAAGAAAGCCTGTGATTTTCGTGGGGACTTTCTCCCCAAACCCCACGCATCTAGCATGCAAATAAAACCTTCCAGGTTGACAGCAGCCTCCCCAGACTGAATGACGTCTCTGTGCTCTCTCTCGAGGGACAGTGCTGACCAAACCTAGCGGGAGACACCACTTGGGACAACTCGCCATCGCTGATGTCTCTGCCCAGCAGCTGGAAGCCAAGAGCTGACAGCTCAGACGCAGCTTGCATCCTGGCCATGGGTGCATGTCAGTGGGGGCCGTCTGCTTGAAGCAGCCACAGCAGGTCTGCTGTGTCTCTGAATTTCCACTCCCTCTTCACTCATATTCATAAATGACCACTAAAGATCATCACGCTCTCTCACACACAACCCTGAGTGTTGGCACGGAGCACGTGTGCAATATACCACTGCATCTCGGCAACCGATTAGATTCTCCATTCAAAATCCACATGTGCACTGAAGAAAGAAAGGGAACCACCCCCTGAAAAAAAAACCAACCCTGCTTCAGCTCAAAGCCTTCTGTTTAACCAGCGGTTTTCTTCTGCTCTTTGCTGAACCAGAAGAAGGAATTAATGTTCTGCCTCAACTTGAGATATAATTTCTAAAAAATTATTTCATATCAAAGTAACATTTTTTAAACTCTTTTTTTCAAAATTAGTTACTGAATTTAACCCAAATTTGCTAACACTTTTTTAATGAACACAAACAGCATTTTTTTGAAAGATTAATTGCTCTTGAAAAAAACTTGGCTGTGATGCCAATGTATAAAGTAAATTATGAACCATGAGGTAAATTAAGTCATCTAATGTCACAGCTACAATATTATACTCCCTAAATGTTGCATGCTGGAATGTGAGTTGTCATGACTATGCTACCAAACATCAAGCCTTAATTCTACTACCAAGAAACTGGCATATAAACATGAAGAAACCAATAGTTGCACTGTTTCTGCATTTCCAAATTTCTGCCCACTGCCTTTTGGAGGTTACTTTACAACAATGTGAGGTAGAAGGCATCATCAACTAGATAAATCACTGAGATGACACCAGATCTTTGAGTGTCTTAAGAAGGCAAGGAGTTGGTAAGTCCTCAGGGCTGAGGGGACCATGCTGGAGCAGCTAATAAAACAGAGGTTGAAAACAGGAGGTCTGACAAAGAATCGCAGCCCAGGCACAGGGGTTATTCGATGTGCACACATCGATGGCAGCACACCAATCTCTCGCTCCCAACAGTGTGATCAGCTCTGCGGGGAGCTGTGCCCTGTTCCTCCACCATCTACAAAAAGAGGATGGGCCAGCGGTTGCCGCTGGCCAGAGGAACAGCGGGGGGTGGGGGGGCGTGGAAATCAATTGTGTGTTTGTTTCCCACTGTGTTAAGCACAGGAAGGCAATGCAAGCCGAGAGCTGATGCAGGGGACTGGGTTTTCTTGTATGTCATGGAAACCTATGAAAGGCAATTAAAATACAACAGCAAGCAGTCAACCGTTACAGTCTCCGGTGACTCTGTGAGCTGGTTTCCTCTCATTTGGCCTCATGTACTCCTTTCCCTGCACGTTTTCCCATTTTGGACAAAGCACTCATGTTATCATCATTATACAGTTTGAAGACAAGTTCTTCCTTACAGACCCAAGAGCAAAGAAAAGATCAACAGCAACAAGACCCATTTGGGACAAGTTCCACAAGAAGCCTAACTGAACCATATCGTTTCTGTCCTGCCAGTGGAGAGCAAGGATGGACTGCAATGTAGTTCCTAGTTGAATTCCACAAGTGCTTCTGTCAGTCCCAGACCTTAGGGAAACCTCATATGATGATGCTCAGTGGTACTGACTGTGCCAGTCTGTCAACCTAGGAACTATAGGGTTGGTCTGTGCTTGGTGGCATCTTTAAAAATCCTTGTTATGTTCATCACAAGAGTCTTGTGTCTCCCATAGAGCAAGACATGCTCAATATACTATATTGTGCAAGAATCAAGTGGCTCGCTTTCATAGGCAACCATGAAAATGTTTCCTTGTCTTTAAATGTAATGGGTTTGTTCCCTTCTGTCTTATGTCCACTCATACTTCTTGGGATGAGGGGGTAAGAATGAACTCAGAACTTCAACCTAACTTAAAAATTACAAAAAAAAATTTAAAAAACCCCAGAGATTCAACTTAGCCGATAGAATTCCATCCTTTTATGTTTGAAACTTGGAAGAAGGCTTGAGAAATTACAAATTGGCCCAAATTTACTTGAAATGGGAAAGCGCATTACCGTAGAAGCTTACACATTATCTGTGGCTCTTTCTCTGCAAGCTGGAGCCAAACATTTCATGGCTGGATCACACAGCCCCTGAATATCCTGTGCTTTTGCAAGATGGCAATTCCTGTAGCTCATCCCTGTTTTCAGTGAGGCTACTCTGAACACCAAGCTCACAACTAAAACCTAAAGACCAGATTTCTGTATCAGCCTGGATCTTGCCACTGATCTTTTACACAGCTATAGTTTTCAACTGAGGAAATGAGGTCAAAGAGTTAAGCCACCCCTCAGCAAGATTTACCCTTTCAAAAACATGTCAGTGTGTTGTGATGCCTGGCGCCAATATTTGTATAGGTGGATTAGCTCCTTTAAAAATCGTTTTGTTTGCTTTTCTGTTGACCACTCTCCTTGCTGCAGTGTTTCTCAATTAGATCCAGCACAGTGACTGCCTGACACCATCCCCCGTATCTGCTGCTGGTGGAAGGAGCAAAGGGGATATTCTCCAGGGAGCACAACAAGGTATCAGACGAGGCTAAATGGCTGGATTTAGGATTGAGCAGGCATGAAGCATTGCCAGGTATCAAGGCAAGACCACAGAGGTTTTGAGCAGGGTGGGGTGTGCTGGGAAGATACTGTGTGGGCTCACATGCTGCAGGGACTTTTGATCAATTGGGCTGGCTCCTGTGATATTATCATCTGAGGTATCTGCTGTTGATTCATAGTGATAGTGGTCCAGATAAATGATTGCTTCAGTCCGGGATATTTAATTCCTATGCTGCTAGCCACTCCCTTGCTTTCCAAAGAATAAGGAGTCTTTCTCCCTCAAACTTGCAAGGCACTGACCGCGAAGGAGGAGGAAGGCATTTGCTCAGTGACTAATATTGCAGCTTGTACAGGGGAGGCAAGCGGAGAGGAAATACAGACCCTGATTTTGAGCTCTTTTAGCTCCCAGCTGCAACTCTTAACCATTGCAAGCGCAGCTGTTGGTCATCAGCACTATTGCAGAAAATCATGGCTCTGAGGCAGGGTCTCTCCACCATGGGAAAAAGAGGGGGTTCACCAGAAAGGGAGAAGGCAGAAAATTATGAGTAGAAGAAACAGTTTCAAACCAACTCCTTTCTGACTTCTTCCAGGTTACCCCATAAGTTTAGGAGGGGATCTGAGGTCAAACCAAAAAGATATTTCATTGCCTTTGTCCCAATTCCCTAATACTCTTTCTTGTTGTGACGCTTACAGAAAACATCCAACAACTGTAACACTGCTGGCATGAGAAGACCACGGCCAACCATGTCAATCAAAAGTGCCTCACTGGACTTCACTTCTCTGTATCCACCTGTTACCATCATGGACAGGAATCCACTTACGTCTCCCTTCCCTGTCCCTCCTCCCTCCCCAAATGCATTTGTCTCCTCTGGGGGGAGAAACGTCTTGCTCTGACGTGAGCCCCTAGCTCCTACAGGAGCCAGCAGCAGCCCAAAGACCTGAGAAAGCATGAAAAGCCATCCATTTTATGTTGAGGACTCATTGGCTCCTTTCCTCAAAGCTCCTGAAGAGGCAGGGGTTTCATTAAAGTGCCTTTGCAACTGCACACCAGTGAGAGTTTTACTGTAACTGAAACAGCAGTTGTTCTAATTAAACCAACACAGAGCAGGCCACCTTAATCACCGGTGTGATTTCATCTTCCTTGAGGAGAGAGGGGAAGAGGAATCAAAACTGCTAAGAGAGAGGGAAGAAGGGGAAATGTGCTGAGTCCATTTGCTCCTGGTTCCTCAATTTAGATGACTAAGGGATGTCTCTCATCTCTGTAAAGATTAATGTGAGCTTCTGATGGCATGGTTTATTAAATGGTTACATAATAATTAATGCTTGAAAGCAGGGTTTCCAAAAGCCACTAAATGCTTTAACAGGACAAGACTCAGTGGCTTTCAATGGCATTTGTGCTTGCAAGTCACTCAGGTGCACTGGAAAACTTCACCTCTACTCCCTTATTCAAATCAGTGCCTTATTTACTCCATCAGCATGACCTTGCCAGGTTATGTGGAAGAAACTAGGGGCAGGGGTGAAAACCATGAGCCCTCTAGGGAGAGGGTCCATGTTCCCTCAACCTTGGGTGGAGGGAGAAGGTGCCAGCAGCACATGGCCTGAGTGAGAAATCCATCAGCTGATGAGCAAGTACCCAGACACCAAGGACACCTGAGGAAATAACAGCATGGTAATTCCCATGCTGACTCTCCCAAAGCCTGCAACAGGGAGGCACGTCCGTCCCTGAGATGAGGCATGCTGGCAGGCCAGGTAGAAATGCTGCTGGCAAACTAGGAGGCCAGTGGGCCAAAGCTTAATAGGAAAACAGCAGTGATTTGTCTCCACCACTATTTATGTTTCAAGCACATGACAGGCTGTCAGTGGAAGTGAGTGCTGCTAAATTTACTGCTTCTTAGATCTCTGCCACAGTTGCACACTTGACAAGTCACTTCATTTGAAGGGCTATGTGTTGGGCTGGACTTTCCTCCCCCACGCTCTCCTTTAAGAGCCACAAACCAGCTGTCTTTACACTGCAAACTCTTCCCCTTGGGGGCTATATTATCAGGGTGTGAGTTTAGAGAAGAGGGATGTTCCCAGCATATTCATTTTTAACCAGATACATGCTGGTCTTGTTCTGGGCCTCTTGACTGCAGATGTGTGTCTGATAGGAGACACACATGACTGAACCGAACTAATAGCAGCTGGGTTACGGGGCTGGGCATTCAGAGACGGAGAATGTGAGAGCGTGGTGAGCATGGGTGAGTACCAGCTGGGCACATGGACAAGAGCTGCTGAGCGTCGTAAGGAGAGCAGTGCAAAAGCTCATGGGGATGCAAGAGGAAATGTAGGTGGGTGAAAGAACACGTGGGAATTAGACTACATGCATGTGTGCCTGTGTACGGGCTTTGGAAAAAATGCATGTGGAAGCGCAGGTGTGGGACTGAAAGTATGATGGAGCATTAACGTGAAGACATGCACGGGGGAAGGCTGGCAGACAGGGAAAGA
>NW_008824032.1:6002552-6040635 GCF_000699105.1 Pygoscelis adeliae | reverse complement strand
CACAGGGGTGTGCCTGTGGTCTTGTGAGTGGGCAGCTGAGCTGCACATCACCTGGGAGCGGGTGCTCCTCTGTTTCCTCTCTTTTTCGGAGGACTGCGGTTCAGAGTATCGTTTGCCTCCGCTGTCCCAAGTGTTGCATGGTGCCTCCATCCACGCAGCCCCCATGTGCGCCTGCGACAAGGGACCTTTTGGCAGGTGGGACAAGAGAAGAGGCCTCATTTCTGGCTGAAAACCTATAATGGCTGGTTTCAAACACTCTTGAAAAGCAGCAGAAGGCGAGTGAGGCTGCCGTTTGATGATGTGGGCCCTAAGAAACTCCAGACCTTCCCTCCCTGAACCTGGGCACACTCCCAGTGCTTGTCAGGCTCTGCTCTGCACCGGAGTAGGGAACCGATCCAGTTCAAAACCAAACCAACCAAAAGGGGGTGAATGTTCCCCTTTCAGGGTAATAGTGCTGAGTTCTTCCCCTTCACTCCTAGCCGGGATCTGCACACAGGTCAGGGCTCCTGCAACATAGTTCGCTGGCAAGAGATAACCAGGTGGCACAGTGACAGCCAGCAAAGTCCTTCCTGCTGTCTCAGCCCTTTTGTCTCATCCTTTCATCTGCTCCTTCTACTCTTGACCTCCCTTCCTTCCCCACGGCTTTGGCCCAGGCGGTGAGGGGGCAAAGCTGAGGGAGGTGGGAAGCTCCTCTCGGTGCTAGTGCTACGTTCAGGACAAGCTGGTGCCTGGACCTGGGTGGACACCACTCCCACATGTGACGTGGCCTCCTGCCCATGCAAAGGAGAAAGGCTGGCATGCTTCCTCCTAAATTCTTTTTTTTTTCTAACTTGTCCTCATTGCACTGCAAACACCTTGTTGAAGGGTTCTGGTCTTAGTTGTGTGGAAGCTGCTCCCCACTTTACAAAGCTGTGCTGCTGGGCAGCACCACTTCTTCTCAAATGCTCTGACTCTCCTTTTGGCTGCAGATACCAAGACGCAGTTGTCAGGAATATGGCGTTATGAAAGACAGCCAAAGGGGACTGGGCACATCCTCCTGCCCCAACCACTCCTTTCCTTTCTTCTATACGCATTGGAGCGCTGCTTTCTCCCACACATACTCTTGATGTCACGCACAAGATCCTTTCATTTTGTTTTGCCATGCGCACTCAGTAAATTACACACGTGCATGCACATAAACACATACCCCTACACAGAGTGCCATGCGGAAGCGGGACACAGCCTCTTTTTTCCTGTCACAAGGGTGCAGGACAATTGCAATTCTCCACCAGCCCTTTAGGAATCCGCTCCACTTGCTTTTCCAGTGGTGCAGGCCAGAGGCCCTTGTTCTGCAATTGCGCCACATAGTTTATATGATTAAATGTAGCATCTGCAGCTGTATTAGCTGGGCTAATAGTGACAAGTGCTATCAATCCTCATACTTCAGCGAATAAACTGATCACCAGCTGGGGACAGATATCTCCCCTTGTCTCTCATCACCGTAACATGCAAACTGCATGCTTTATGCGGGTTTCACACCACCGTACACATGAACCATGGTTGCAGAAGGACCACTTCTCTCTCTCCTGGCAGATTAAAGTGCTGTAACACTGGACTGTATTGACAGCAAGCATATTGACTGGCACCACAGTACATAGCGTCCAGTCACCCCTCCTTTACTGCAGCACCTTCTCCTCTTTATCAGCTTTGCCACTGGAAGCATCTGCAATGGCTTGTCAATACTTTGTCCTCGCCCTGCTGATCTGTGGATGCCAGTCACACACTGCCAAAGATTGCCTCCTTAGAAACCCAGGAGCGGACGGAGGGAAACAGAGAGAGGTGGAGTTTGTGAGTTAGAGATTGATAAATAGTTTTGAGTATCTTCTATTCTTTCTTTGGTTCACTGCTTTCCATGCAACATAGCAGACATTTTTATGAGTGGCTCATCCAAGGCTGCTCTAAATTTTACTGGGGGTGGGGGAGAAACACGACAATCATGCCCTCCCACCTGGCCTCCAAGGACCAGGAATTCATCCACAGTAATCATCCATGTCCTGTGGATTGAGGTCCTCTGACACTTTTACTGGATAATAGCCCCTCTTAATAATCCAGCCATCCAATCGAATTCCTTTTTATCACCTCTCCAATACCAATACTCTGTCTGAGCGCTCTGTGTAGGTGAGGACTTAGTGGAAACAAAAAAAATACTGCAAATTCTGACTGTAAGGTATTGAAATAATACAGAAAAAAAAGGTTTTCAAACCCCCTCTCCCCAAACACTTATTTCCTTATTTCTCAGCTGCTCTCAAAACTGCTGTCCTTGTATTTCTAAGTCCAGCATTCCAAATGGGATGCTGGGTTTGATTAAAACAACTTCCTTGCTTATAGGTTATGTCAATATCCTGGTGGGATTTTATGCCACTAATCTCAGCAGTCTGCAACTGCAGAACAGTTGAAGGAGGGGAGGAATGTTAACTACATTAAAATGGCAAATTCACCTGCAGACTGCATTTTTTCACTGCTTCAGGAGCAGGAGGTCCTGAGATAATTTCCAGGCAGTATGAGCTTGCATATACAGGGGGATGCAACTAGCAGAAAGGAGAGGGAAGACGAGAGAAGGAAGGAGAATGGAAAATAGGGGAAGAACTAGCAAGATAAAAATAAATTAAAAAAAATAGCATAAAGAAGATAGGTAGTCTGTGAGACACAAGTCTTCAGCAGAAGGACAGAAAAGGAAATAGATAAGGAAATGAGACACAGAGCATGAGATATAGATGAAAGGTTGATTAAAAAAAGCAAGGGGATGCAGAGGGTTAGGGCAAGCAAGCAGAGCTCTGAGCAAGGGGAATCACCATGGGAAAGCAGTGGGGAACGTAGTTAGCATTGGCTGGAAATACCACTTACAAGGGGTAACTGAGGCCTGAGTCTTTCAGATGTATTACAGTTATATTGACGTGTGGTAAACAATTTCACTGCTCACAGGCAATACAAGGCTATTGGCAGTATCACTGAAGGTCTCAGACACTTAGATGGTGTGTACACATGCACGGGACATAGAAAGAGGAAGAGAGGCAGGTTCCCATGACCTTTGATGGTGAGGGCTTGGGACAGAGTGGGAACATTTGGTGATGACTCCTCCTTACTTTCTGCCTGCTTCATCTCATTAAAGGCAGATAAAACACACCATGGAACTACCATCCCATTTCTAGACAAACAAATGCTCTCATTGCTACTTCCTCAAATACAGAGAAGTCCTCTAGAAGGTCTCAGTTAATAAAATGCTCCATGTTACAAGACAGTCTGCGATTCATGGATCAAAAAGACAAGGAAGAAGCCATACTCCCAACCTCAAACAATCCCATCACTGCAGGAAATCTAGAAGATAATCTCCAGCTCTTTCCATGCAGCCCTGGAAGAGCTCCCATGCATTTCTTTTCCTCTTCTTCCGCTAGGCTCTTGCTGTGAACAAGCCCTGGTTTGCATGGAGGCCAGTGTGGCTGCCAAGAGGCTCAGGGAGGAAAGAAACACTGTGAGCCTCTCCAGTCGCTTGTCACTAGGGTAATTTGAGGTTTTGGTGCCCTCACTTGCAAATCTGTTCTGGTGGGCAAAGGCTCCTCACATCTCCCAGCTGCATCAGAGTGTCACACAGCGGAGCTGGGCTGCCTGATGCGTGCATGGGAGGGAGCCCACAAGCTGGGATGCGGCAGGAAGCTGCTGCAAAAGGGGGTGGAGATGAAGGCCAACCTACTGGAGACCATGGGTCTGCTCCTAACGCAACATGAGAACTGGCCTTGCTGCTCTGTGATCTCCTGAACATGCAGCTTGCCCAAAGAGGCTCTCATCTGTCATATATAATGGGAAGGCTAAGGTCTGCTATGAGGGGGAAGAGCTCTCCACTCAGATCTGAAAAACCCTGGCTTTTTCTACCCCTCTCTCCTCTTCCAGCTGGAGGCACTTGTAGGGAGTCATTGGAGACAGCTGGAGGAATGAGAAACTGAGATACCTATTCAGGTATTTCTTCACCTAACCCAAAAGCCTTCCTGAGCTCTTTCCAAACAGAAATTGACTGAAGGTGACATATAACCCTCTGAATTTGAACATCCTTGGGACATTTGTGTGTGCTGCTCCTGCCAGCAAGCTATGCTAACTCATATATCACATATATCAATTCAGGGATTTGACCACCTTAACTTGGAGCTGATAGTGAGTTGGAGGCAGGAAGGTTTGACTCCCCATCTGTGTTTCTGTACACTCAGTCATCCTCAAAGTGGTTGATTTCTGCACTAGCCCAAAGGCAAGCTTGGCTCCTTCAATTAGAAAGAAAGAAAGACTAGACATTTAGGAGCCCTTGGAGAGACGGAGATGAGTTGATGCTGGCAGAGAGTATCTAGCACTGCTTAAAGTAATAAGGAGGGAGATGGTCTCGTTTCCCTTTCCAGGCAGGAATACCGCTCCCCACCTGCACTGCAGTGCCCACCACCAGCCCTGTGCAGGAGGGGATGCCTTTAGAGCTGGGGCAGGAATATACGCTGTCAAGACGCTCACCTATATTCTCTTCTCTGCTTTCTGCATGGTAGCTATGGAGGTGCTAACAGCCTTTCCACTTCCAAGACTGGAGTCTAGGTGATAGATTAAATCTCAGCTTAGGCAAGAGTCTTTCTAGGGAATGAGGCTGCAGAAATTCCTACTGAGTTGTCTCAGGAGAAATGCAGTCTAAGTTAGATTCAGACTAATAGCCTAACACTTGTTTCTCTCTAAAAGCAGAAAATGCGCAAGGCATTTTTCTTGTGCTTGTGCAAAGACACTGATCACAAACCGGTACACAGCACCACATTCTGGGTCCCTTCTGCAGGGAAAAATCATTAAGCAAAATCACACACAAATACACCCAGCAAAAAAGGCAAAAGATGAAAAAAATTTGTGTGCAGAGGGAACAGTCGCAGCTGTTTCAATTTATGAGACAAGAAATTGTATTTCAAAGAGAATACAGGAGTTTTCCCCTTTGAGAAAGTTATTAACCAGAATTTGCAATAAACCCCACTCCATGTATATGCCCCTAAACTGAAGGGCCCTGATAGAGATTATACTGCATTCTGCAGGGCTCTGCCCTGCCAAGAAGAGCTCACAAGCCTCAGACCTTGCCGCCCCAGAGGTCTGAATCACCTCTCCTGTTTTTTGACCCATCATCCCCCTGCTTCCAGTTTCTCACCCTTTTTTCCCCTTCTTCAGTTCACATACCTCTCTTTGTCTTTTCACTTCTTCCTCTTCCCCTCTCTCCCTCCTTCTTCCTCTTCCCCTCTCTCCCTCCCCCTCTTCCCCTATTATTCTCCTTTTTATCTTCCAACCGTTTTCTCCTTCCACTCATATATTTGCCTAAAAGAACAAAACCTGACTGTAACTCAGTTGAGCTAGTGCAATGACAAAAAAACATCCATGGAGGAACAGTGTATTGGAGAAACATCTAGGAGAAGAGTTCTTATACTTGCAGCTTTGTTTTGCTTTTATAGTTGTCTGTTACATGGCAAACACATGTGGCAATTGCTCCAGGAGAGACGATGCCATATCACACCACATGGCTGGAAAAGACTTCATTCTTCTACTTCAAAGCTGTAGGGAGTTGAACCGGGGGCGGGGGAGGAAGGAAAAAAACCCACCCTACAACTGATGGAGTGTGCTACAACTAAAGAGAAATCTGTAGAGAAAAACACACTGGGAGGTGTTGGCAGCAAAGAACTTCACTTATGGAAGCTGGGCTGCTGGAAATTTCCTTGAAGATGACCCACTGAAGATGTGTTTGATTTGAACTGATAAGGGCCTGTGTCTATTTGCACTGGAGGACCCTGGTGGAAAGCTCAAGGCTAATTAAAAATCTTCTGCATATACTAGCTTTGATGCTTAGGACATTTATCAAGAAGGCAAGAAAACAACAGAAGATAACATGGTGGCATAAAAGAGGGAGTAAAAAGTAGAGAGAAGATCAATCCAGCCATCCCATGCATACCCGCTCTTAAAAACGGAAAATTTAGTGTGGCACATGCATCCATGTTTCACTCTCACTTGTTAACAACGAAGCAAGTAACTTAAGGAGGTGATAGGTTACCCATGAAGGAAAAACAATAAATCAAGCAGTTATATAAATAAAGGACTCTTCTTCTTAAACCTCTCTCATTGCTGGAGGAAAGACAGTGGCCTGGGTAGACCACTGCCCTTTTTCTGGCAAGGCTGCTCTCAGACATATCTTCTGTGTCCTGTTGCTTTCTGCTTCTATCTCGCAGTGTCTCAACACACACTTTTCTATACGTGTATCTGCGTGTGGTCAACTTTATATAACACAATTTGTATGCAGCAGCCTGGAAATGAAAGTATAACAGGAACTGCAAAACTGATATTCTCCTCATTAAAGAGAGAAAAATCCTCCTTCACCAAGTATGACCTAGTATCTATATCTCCCTTTTGGACAATATATACTGTGTCATACATACAATGGAAGCAATAAATAAGCCATTATGTAAAACAAGAAGAGGCTTCCTAATAGGGCAGTGAGTGTTTGGCATGCAGTCATTGATTTAAACATCAGCCAAACAGGTAATGATTAAAAGATGAGAAAATGCCTGGTCTCACTCAAGAGCCCAATCAACACATTACAAAAACCTTCCACAGTTTTTGCACAATAACTCTCTGCATAACTCCCGCTGGGGAGGATCCAAGGTGCAGGGGTGGGAAGCGTTTGACCCTGCTGCCCAAAACCTCTCTGTTTGGAAGACAAATTACTTCATCTTCCAGTATTTTCAGTCTTGTGCTTTCCCTAGCACAAGAGTCATGGTATAAATTAAGCAAGAGCTCGGTGTTCTCCAGCAAGCAATGGTCAGTACCCACATCAGTAGAGGGAGGGTCTAGTCTAGGATGAGAACAGCAGCAAACGCAGCTGCTATTTAGTACTACAAAAGCAGCCTTTTTCTAGTTTCCATTGCGTGATCCTATCTGCACTGGTCAAGGAAGCCTCCTTTGTATCCTGAGATACCTACACGTGCTCATAAGCCTCTCAATAGCCAGCCCGCAACCCAGTGTCAAACAGGCTTATCCTGAACCACTCAGGGTTTTGAGGTTGAACAAAAACAAATTGGAAAAAATACAGCATACTGGAGACAGTCCTTAGAGTGAGCATTATATGAGCCTGACACGGAAGTAACTGCGCATCTTACTGATTTGTACAATGCTGCTTCTCTTTCTATTCACCTGCTTTTAACCAGCTGACTGAACTGTCTCAGGAGACTCCCTGGTTCGGGGTTCACCTCCACGCAGCTCTTCCTGTCCATCCTCCTCCTAGTAACCAGCCTTTCTTTTCCAATTCCCTCAGTATGAGTAAGAATATCTCCGCAGGGAAAAGTCATCTTTCTCTGCAATCCCCAGTTTAATACTCTGACATGGCATCAGTGTCCTGCTGCTATCTCTTCCTTTTAACTAAGTTCTACCCCTGCCTTTTATGCCCCTTCTCCTTAAGTCATTCAGTTTTCCTCTTCTCTCTGCCCTGCTTCACCCTTCCTGGTGGGGTTTGATTTTTTTTCCTTCCCTTTCCTCCTCTCCTGGAAACTTGCCAGCGATACAGCAGAAGGGAGCACACTGAGAAAGGTTAGGCAAACACAACATTATTACCAGAATCAGCAACATATTGCTCATTAAACATTTAAAATCAACAGTTGCTGGCTTGATCTGCCAATATTGTGAGGAATGCCAGTTTTAGCTCAAGGTGCCTCTTGTTTCCAAAATGGCTTTATTTATGATGTGGGAGCTGGTGGCTGCAAGAACAAAACCCTACCTCCAGCAGCCAACAACACCCATGCTACAGGCAGCTCCATGAAAGTTCCCCAGCGAGCACCAATCGCTTCTGCCTCCCCGTCGCCCCCGCTGCTTTCCAGAAACAAATGAATGTGTAAGAGCACAGAAATGTGTTTGCAGGAGATAAATTATTTATCTGAAATTTACTGTTGTGAAGTCAGCATAATTCTCAAATCCGCAGACATATTTTATGCACTGATAGGATGTTTCAAACAGGAGCATTTGGACTCGTTTCTTCCCTCCTTCTGCAAGTATTAACACAATAATGCCTCACCTGGAAAAGAAAAGAGCTGCTGCTGGAGCTGGAAAGGCAGTAGGATAATATGCTTGTAGTTTCGTATTATGTCCCAGTAAAGTTCTGTTTCTTGATAAACAAACCAGCACAACACTCCTTCCCCCCCTCCCTCCAATCTCTGTGATATTTGCCTTTATTTTTTCTCCCTAGTCTACAATGTTGATGCACTTGGTAGTTGGAAAAGACAAGCTTTATACCATATCAGGTACAAACATCACTACTGTGGGCAAATCCCAGAGCCCTCCAGCTCTGTCAGTGCCCTCCCTCCTGCCCTGCAGCAGTCCTTGCTCTCCCAAATCAGATCAGAGACAGATCACTCCTATACCCATGCACATACCCACATGCCTACTGCTACATGGGCACTCTCCTTTCTTCTGCTGGCTTCTGGGACGTTTCTGCATTGATCAAGGCCCGTCAAATGTCACGTTCTTTCAGGAGCCCCTTGGGTAGTATAGGATATCTAAAACCATGCCACTGACAATCTTATTAGTAGGCATCCAAACCAAGATTCCTTCTTCCCAGAAAATAATTTTGGGGAATTTTTGCCAATTATGCTGAAGGGAGCAGAGCTGGGTCTTAGGTCTCGGTGTGAAGATCTGTTCACTCTGAATTGTACTTGTTTGAAGCATAAAAAATAAGACTGTCCTCTGCTAAGGCAGGAGTAAAGAGGTCAATTATAAACCACACAGTTTGCATAGCAGATAATCAGCCCAACGTTTCTGACAAGATCTTGCTCACTGAGCAATAACAAGTCCCGCAGATGCTTGCAGGCACCCTTCACTTTAAATCAGTCAGAATGGAAATGAATATGGCCCGGACATGTCTTTCCCTTTGTTCTGCATGGGTGTATTTAAACCAGTACATGCTCAAAGAGAAGCCAATGGCTTGCTCAAGGCTCTAGTAAATCCAAAAGGCAGCAGTAAAGACTGCGGTTTTCCAAGCTATAAGTGAGCATTTTTGAGAAATCAGATGGAATACTACCAACAACCCAGAGTTCCTGCAGATAAGTCCCAAAAGCGCCTCATTTTAACAATAATTCCGTAAGCGGATGCAGTCCCCCCCCTGCCACTTAAGAAGCCTAATCACATACCAGATCCTCCGTTAGAGTTGGCCACTGCACAGCAAAGGAAAAGTTGGCAGCCATTTTCACTGAAACATAGCCTAAGCATCTTGAAACGCTGCCATTAGAGTTTTCAGAGGGAAAAGAAAAAATAAGAGTCTTTCTGAGTTAAAAAGTTACTCTCCTCCTTGCATCTGGCATCCCTTTTGTTTGTTAATCCAAACAAACACCTGACCTATGGTCAGATAAAACATGCTGGATTTTCACTGATAGGAGCAAATCTTCACTGCAGCTGCAAACAGCTATTTTTGTGTGCTGATATTCAACGGGAAAGATGGAGCCCCTCTTCCCACCCTTCCCGAGTTAATTACCAGTCACTGCTGTCGACAGGACTGCAGGGCCCTGCTCAGGTCAGCCCAAAAGACCGTACTCTTACACTTACATTCTGTGACAGCAACTGATGGTGAAAAATTGCTGCTGCATTAACCCAGATACTAGGCAGCCACCGGAGATCTCAGACCACAGCCCCATTATGGTACAGTACCATGGATCCAGACAGACCTGCGCCACACCTGGCAAGTGATCCTCAAAGAGTGGGGCAGGCTGTGACCCACCTACTCATCTTAAATAGAAATGAAAGTGTCAGTCTTAAACTAGGTAAGGAAGTGTCTATGGGTCACACTCCAGCTTTCTGATCCAGAACTGAATCAGAACAGCCCTCTTGCTTCGTCAGAGGCATTAAAACAGACAAAGCAGCAGCAGGTTTTGTTAACCAGCCAATGACTTGACTCACCAACGACTGCAAAGAAATGATAGCACACGTGTATCTCCTGGATCGGAAAAAAGCACAAATTGCAAAAACCCACCTAAACCCAAAAGAAACCCAAACCCTTCTGTAATGCGAGCACAGGTGATTTAAGCTCTAGGTATGCCAGATAATTTAAACAGAAACAAAGCAAGTCCGAATTTCTACGCATGGTACCGTGACTTGAGGACTGAAGAAAGAGCAGCCCCACAGAACAGCAGTATGCCTGCCCTTGCTAGAAACCCAGCAGTGGTGAAATGGTTGTAGCTTTAGGCAGTCCAATGATTTAACCATTTAATTGTCCAGAACCATTGGCCTAAAATGAGTGTTCAGTAAATCTGCCCCTTTATTAGGCCAGGAAGCTCTCCGAGTCCCCGCGGGTTACAGCAAGCTGGCAGACCCTCGTGCTCTGAAGCGATGCTGCACTGCAGAACTGTATCAGTGTCAGAAACATCTCACAACCTCCTCCCGAGAGGGCTTCCCGAGGGCTTGATCCTTCAGGCCACAGGTCTCCGTAAATGCCTTCTTTAGCTGAACAAGGTGCGATAGTTGTGAAGGAGTAACTTCTTATCTATAAACTTTAACTTTTTAGTTCAAGTGATGCTACTCATCCTCTGGTCAGCATTGTCATCTCATTCCAAGAGTGTTGTGTTTCTGTCACTACAGGCAGATTCATAGTAAAGTAAAAATCCAAATAAGCCAGTCATGTGCACCTCTATAACAGGGTCAATTTTAAAATTACACCTTCGGTTAAATGGGTGCAACTTTCTCATGTAGCCAAGCCCCAGGCTCCCTTTTTAAGAATAGGTAGCACACCAAAAGCTATTTTCTTATGAGAAACCCCAGAAATAAGTTTCAGGCCTCAGAGGGAAGGATTAATTTGCTAGTAATGAAAGTGACACACAGGGAAAATGTAAAATCAATCTTGTGTTTAAAGGCAGAACAACACTGGCTCCACTTCCATTTTTTTTCTCTCTCCCTCGCTTTCCTCTCCTCTCCCTACAGTGGCTTGTTACCACCGAGCATACATTATGCACATTACCCACAAGCCTCTGCTCTGTTTAAATTAAAAAAAGAAACAGCGTTTTTAATCAATTTATTTGCACTCTTCTGCCACAACTCACAAAAGCAGTTTGATTTCTTTTCATTGCTCTCAAGAGAGCTGAACACAGATGACTAAAAAAACCACTGCAAACTAGTAATAATAATAGCAATAGTAGTAATAATAATAGTGACCTCCCCCCAAAAAAAGAAATGAAAAGGAGAGGCACAGTTAGCCAACCCTTGAGCGAAACACAGACTACATTAAAAAATAACAGGTCAGACCTGACCAAACCTCAGTGATCTGGCTTGTTCTGACCTTGGACATCCCTCCCTCGCACCACCAACAGCTGAGATTAACTGCAAAACAATGGAGGGACTTTTCAATCCTTTAAAAATCAGATTGTCTGCCTGCACCTTTTCTCCAATTCCTGGCAATTCTCCTACATGCACATTTGGAAATGAAGTTGTTCCCAGGAATTCAGACCCTATCTTGGGTTTCATATACTCTGCGATTCAGATGCAAAATTAAAAATAACAGAGAAATGTTTAGCTGGTTTTGCCCATAATGAATCACAGCCATAATGAATTCTACCCTTCAGATCTAGTGAGTGCTAATTCTTTCCTTCTTTCTCCAGTAAGGCAACAGGAGCAAAAGCAGACCATCACGGAACAAGACTATATCATGCTGAGAACTCCTGCTCAGTTTTCTATCCATAAACAATTTTACACAGTGAAAACCTTTTTCTCTCTCTTTCTTCCACAGATGAAGAGAAAAAAAGAATAATTTACCCAAGAAAGAACCTTGAAACAGAACCAGGATCTCCCCATTGTTGGACCCCTAATGGGAGGAGACCTTATAGCTGCAGAAAACGGTTCCTCACTGCAGACACTCTTCTGCCTCCTCCACCACCCTAAGGCAGCACCCCACTTCTACATCTGAAACACCTCACATGATCTCTGTACCAATCTAGGGCAACTACCGCTAGATGTATGTACATACTTTATGCTTCCAGACCTAAATATTCCCCAAGACTCCTGTGTTTTAGATTCCTGGACTTACTGTTCCAGTGGTAAAGATCCTGCCAACATGGTAATACATCTTTCTGCTTCAGCCCAGATACAGAACTTGTCCCCTTCGGCCATATCAAAGACATACACAGTATATTAATGCTAAATTATATTCACAGTTCAAACTGTGAAAAAGATTTACTATTCAAAGAAGTAAAGCCAGAGACCATATCCAAGATACAAATCTAGATGCTAGTTCAAAACTGAAACACGCAAGTATTTTGGGTTGTCAACACCTTAGGGTTTGGTTTATACTTATCTTTAACCAAAATACTGCCATTTTTGCCTGCAGCTTTAAAAATGGAAGAGAGGAAGGGAAGATGCTGGTTATCTTCCTAATTGCTTCTTTGTAGCAGTCATCTGCATAGGAAATAATGCTGGGATTTGCCATGGGCTTTAAGCGAATTAGATGCTCTCTATGCACAGAAAGTCACTGTCTCTGGATGGCTAACTCCATCAGGCTATCTGGAAAATCCCAGCTAAGTAGCAACTCTCAGCAGTGCTGGGAAAAGGAAATGAGAAAGAGTATAACGGTCTAATGGTACCGCTAAAAAGTAGTGACTGCCCCAGTATTTGCAGGTACTCTTTGAACTAGAGGATGCACCGTTTCAGAAGCAGCAAGGGAATGAACAGGCAGAGTGGCTGCAACACACACAAGCGCATCACAGGGTGTATGTCGTGATTCTTGCTGTCAGCGTGTGGCATTAAGAGGCCAAACCCGCACAATTTGTGGCAGACACAAAGAAAAGGCCATGCCTGGGGAGCTTGCGAGCCTGGGCTGTGTTTGGATACGTGGATGAGCGACCATTACCACACAGCAAGGGCTGTGTTTTTTTCCAGCCAGGGGAGCAGAAGCACCGCATAGCTCTCCCTCCGAAAAGCCCTAGACAGAAGAACTCCCTGCAGGTAATCAGGAAAAGCATCAGCCTTGCCATGTTTGGAGCACGCTGTAAGAGGGGTCTCTTCACATCACCTTTTCTCACCTAATAACAGTGAAACCACTGGGCTCTGCCAGCATGCTTGGGGGAAAAAGCAGCTATCAGCTGGTGTAAGGGAAGTGGGGGAACTGCGGGTCTAGGGTCAACGTTAAGGACTTTTGACCTGATCAACGTAAACCCCATGCAGTCAATGGGTGGTAAGTCTAGATCACAGTGCAAACCACATGCAGGTCTGAATGATATGACCTTGCCAATGGTGGAGGAAACTATCAGATGAAATTATTATGTGGGCAAGTTATATTTTTCGAGGTGGCTAAAACTGCACCAAAAAGTACTTGGTTTTAAGAGGCTCAGTCCTTGAGCCCCGAGGGTGCAGCCCAGCCAACCACTGTCTCTCTGTTACCAACACTGCAGTGCAAAAGGAGCAGATTTATAGAGCGAAATGGTGCTGGACACCTGCTGTTTACACTATTTACACTGCAGAGGATTACTTGGGACTAGCTCTGTTCAGGCCCCATGGGCTGAACACCATTAGCAGCTGGTGAGTCTGTGCATCTCCTAGTTTAGCTTCACCTGAAAGGAAGACTTTGCCCAGAGACTTTCCTGCAATAGAACCAAAGCAGAGAGATGACTGGGAGATAAGCTTCCAAAGCACGGTCGGGATTCAAACTCAAATGCTAATGTAGACACACATTAAGTGCATGTTGCACTGCACTTAATAAGTGGTACATTTCTACATATAAAATATGATTCAAAATCAATTCCCTTTGTAATTGTTTATGCCCAGGGTGGAGAGTTCATGAGAGCTGTCAATACTTCACTGTGCCAAACGCAACAAGAAACCTTACCAACTCTAATTATGTGCAGTAACATCAGATTGTTTTCCAAGATCCTGATTTTCTTCTGATTCTGGACATCCTCAGTATGACCTCCCTCACTGATTCACACTTCATATGCCCACTACATTCCAGTAATTGCTCTTAAAGTCTATTTAACAGGAATAAATATTCAGCATTGCAACTCCACTATTCTGCAATCCCCACGTCCAAAAATTTATCAGAGCAGAGATTCCCATCATCCTTTGCCTCAGGAACTTCATTCCCTCTCCTTTAAAAATCCTGATTATAGACAGAAGACTGGCTGTAAAAGTGAGATGGTAGAAGAGATTCCCTGTGTGATTCACTCATTTTTCAAGGCAAAGGATGCTCTTCTCAAATGCCAGAAACACAGGAGGTTCATCAGAGAAAAGTCCATCTGCCCTGTCCACCATTCCCAGCAGAAACAATCCTGCCATTGGAAACAGGGATATTTCTGCTGCTGACGCACAAGGTGAAAGAAAATCTCATTCACCTTTTGTTCCACTGGGTCTGTGAGGCTAAGAGAAATAAGCAGTTGTTTACATCTGTAAGGTAAGGAGATGGGACTCAAATACGGAGAGATACATGCTGCTGTGTGAGTGTGCACTCACATAGTAAAACAGGGATTAATGGATAAAAATCAGATCAGCTACTATTAGGGTTTCCTATAAAATAGAAATCGTTTAGGATCTCCTACGCAGAAACAGAACTTCCACCTCCATGCAACCTAGGTTTATCACTGACTCGCTGCAGTGCAGGACAACCACAGGCCAGCGGGCCCCTGTTTCAGCAGCCTTAATCCACCCCAGCATGCACACCAGGGACCAGAGGTAGTTGGGAGTTTGCCTGCTCTCCTAGGAGCAGAAAGTAGCCTGGATGCTCCTCTTATCTGGCTCCTGGAAGGTTTGGAAGAAAGGCTTCAGTAGCAAAGAGCTTCAGCTGTCTCCTCAAGATTTTTGAACAGCAGGTAGTTCAAACAGACTGCTCAAGTCTGAGGCATCCATGATGTCAGGGTTGAACAAGAGAAGGAGAAGAAATGCTCTTTAGTGCATGGACATGTGAAGGCTTTTGAAATCTACACAGTATTTTCTCCCTTGCTGGGTTTCATTTCCTAGTGAAGAGCTATCTTTATATATATATATATGTAAAAAAATACCAGCTCACATTTTCACCCATCATTCACATTTCTAAATTCCCATGCCTACTGCACAAATGCTTTCTGGTGGGACATTTGCCTCCCAAAGTTTTGCTATCTGATCACCATCATAAACAGAGTCAGAGTGTGCTGCTGATATACGATGCACAGAATGGGCAAAAGACTTCCCAGATGTTACTGTTAACCTCTGCTACACCCCCATCAATGCAGTGCAGCTGATGGAGCCTTGCCGACATGCTCTGGAAGGGCAGCCAAGAACTAGGCTTATGGACAGGACCCAATATACAACAAGTTTCAGAGTGGGGCTCTCTAATGCTCCTGAAGCTCTTCTGAGTACCGCAAGAGAGCTCTGTGTCTGTGTATGTACGTATGCATACGTGTGTGTTTCTGCATGTGATGGAGGACTTGGCTGTACATGGGAAGGTGAGGAATATGCCCTCCTTTTCTTCCTCCTCCACTAGGAACAATTTAAGTAGCTGAATTTGATTTTCTTTTGCATTTCTTCTAGGTTTCCTTGGTTTGTGAAGCCAGAGCTCTAGAGCACAGCAAAGCCCATGGCACTGGGCGGAATGGCTTGGACAGCTGGTACATTGTACACAATACAGCTCAGTCTTGAACTGCATCATCAGCCTCCGTTATCTCAATCCTCAGCTTCGTACAGCTTTGGCAGTTTTCCTCCTCCTTCTATTTACATCTTTGTTCCTAAAGCTGTATCAAGGCACCTGGGGCTTCACCCACAGCGCCCCTGCTCCCTGAGCCTTGGGCTCCCCACGCCCAGCTCTGCCAATAGCCCTAGCAAGCACTAAGGAGACAGAGAATGGAGAAAACCCTGATTTTATTTTAGTTTTCTTTTTTTTTTCCCCTCTTTCTTCTCTTCTCAGGATCCTCTCCTGGATGAGTGGCTAACTGCCTGGAACAGCTCTAACTCCTCTACAGCAGCACACCATGCTGCCGAGCATTATTCACAGAGGACAGAAACAGGATGGGGCAAATGTAGAGGGAAGGCAAATGGAGAAAAATGAAAAAGAGTCAGCAAATGACTGCAAACCAATGGGTGCCAACAGACAGGAGAGGAGGGAAGAGCAGGGAGGGCTCTGAGTGAGGTGCTTATCCCCAAGAAAGCTGTGAGCAGCGCTCAGTCAGGCAGCCTCAGAGACAACACACTGCCACCGCCACCTACCCAAACTTCCAGGGCAGCCCAACCCACCCCTCCATCTGCCCAGGCAGAGATGTGCTGAGACATCTCCTGCCTTGGCTGGCACCCAGGCTGGGTGGGCATGCCTTTGCCAGAGCCCTGCAGAGCTACTGGGGGCTCAGGGGAGGGAAGTAGAGCACTTCTGAAGTTGTAAGTGCCGCTGTTTGTGGCAGCCCAAACAGAGAAAGAAACCGTCAGCTGGGACGGAGGCAGCGGGCTGTTTTTGTTTTCTTCTAAAGAAAACAAAAGGCTGCTCCGAGACAATAACAGGCTGCAGCACTGCAGAGGTAGGAGGCTGCATTAAGGGCTGTCTGCCCCCATGCTGGAGGATGACGAGTGCATCTCAGCCAGGCGTTGCATGGCTGGTGGGCTGCAGGACTGCTGATGGGGGACGCAGACTGTACCACGCTGGGCTCCCCCAGGCTGGTGTCTGGGTCCAGCAGCCCAGGATGGAGGGGAATCTCCACAGCACAGCACGGTCAGCTAAGCGATGCCATTTGCAGAGACGAGGCTGAAGAAATGGCTCCCTCTGCAGCGCAAGGCAGCCAGCTGTTGGCCTGACACAGGCCATCATCACAGGCCAAAAGCACAGCAACAAGATGCCTGGACAGGCTAAGCCTCCAGTGCTGCTGTGAAAGCCCCTTCCCTATGTTAAGCAGCAAGATGGGCTGACACCACCTCCAGTTTGCAGGTGCTGTGTGGGGCAGGGTGCCTTGCCCCACATCCAGCCAGCCAGGCAGCCTCTCTGGTTTACCCCAGTGTCTCTCTGACACTGGGTGCTGTGCTCAAAGCCCTTTTCCCTTTGCAGGATGGGCTTCCAGCCACCAACCTGCCTTCCCCGTCCCCGAGATGGGGCAGGAGCGGGGGGATGCCGGCAGTAACATGCTCACGCTCCTGACAGTTGTACCTCTGTAAGGCTGCCCGAGCCTGGGTTCATTGGTGCTGCAGGGCACGCGGGCTGTTACATGCCTCACCTGGTGCTCCGGTCTCCCCCTACCCAGGGGCTGACAGACAGTCAGTGCTGAGCCCGAGAGGTGCTCCAGCCGAAAAAATCTAGGACACAGCAGGGGGCTGACAGGCAGGTAGGAGAAGAAACAGATGTGGAGTCGATGTGGTGTGAGGACTGTGTTTGACCTGTAATATAGCTAACATCAAAATCAATCTACCCACTGTAGCTGGTCCTCCACCCCTTCGCTACCTCCACCCTCGGACACCTACAACAACATATTATTCCTTCCTTCCTCTGCCAGACTCATGTGCCTGTCTTTTTGCTGTATCTGTTTACCCATCCTCCTTATTCCTCACCTGTATCTCTCTCCCCCCTTCATCTTTTTTTACTGTATCTTTCTTTCCCCACTGTGCATTATGGTTTCCCTATTTTATTTCTTCCACCCCCTCTGCCCCTCATCTTTCAGCTGCCTCTGCTGTCCCTCTCTTCCTTCATCACACTGGTCTAGCTTTTCGAGCAGGCTAAATATCTACCCGTCCTTCCATCCTTTCACTGTGGCGTGTATCTGTGTGGCCTATCTATTTATTAATTTCCTATACAGCAAATACTGGCAGTTTTGTTGGCTTGCTTCTCCCTCCCTCTCCTCATCATTATGAGAAAATAATGAGCTGGTTGGTCTATGTTACTGGTTGGGGGGAGGCGAGGAGAGAAAGGAAGGGCATGTGGGAGTAGCAAGCCAGGTGCCCCGGATCATTTGCCTGGGAAGTTTTCTGCTCTTTCTCCCTTGCCCACTGTGGCCTCATTTATCTAAGGATGCAGCTGCTTTTACTGTATACTATTAAAAAGCCTAAGAAAGCAATCATTCTGCAGAAGAGGAGGCAAGAGAAACCATTAGGAACACAAGGGCTCTCTGCTAATCATTACCTGAGACTTGCCCAGGGCTGGCAGCTAGGAAGCAGGTTTATGACTGTCTCCCATGGCCCATAGTGTCTTACACGGGGATTTTTCAAATGCTTCCCTGGTTCCGGACATTCGGAGGAAAATAAAACATTAAGCTAAGGGTTGAAGTAGGGCATTAAAAAAAAAAAAAAAAAGAGTTCTGAGTTGGTGAGAAAGCCCCCACTACCTCTTCCAGGCTTGTGGTCCCACTGCATCAGTCACTGGTTTATTACTGCTGCCATCTGCTCGCCATCCTTGTTTGTAGCCTCAGACTCTCTCCTGCAGGTCGGTACCACCGCCGCCTCCCGCCCAGTCACAGACGTTGTCCCTGATCTCATATCCTTTTCCTTCAGCCTGTTACGGCTTCGCTGCCTTCCTAATGCCCTTCCTATCCACATTCCCAAAGTGATGTCTATCACGGCAGTCACCGAGAGCCCACTTCAAGCTCGCCCGTGCCATCTGTGTTTTGACAGTCTCCTTTAACCCTCTGCAAGTGCTAGTGAGCACCTGCCAAGGGGAAAAGTGAACAACATACCTCAACACTCGGCGGTAGATGAGCAGTTAACTTAAAGTTGACCAGGCAAAAACTTAAGATGTTAAGCAAAATATTTTTTATTCCCTCCCCTTAAAATTGGCCTGAAATATCATGACAAGCATTATTTATCTTATTAAGTACACTACATTAACCTTGCAAATATGCTAATGCACAAAAGGCGCTGCCTTAGCAGCTTTTTAGAATAGGAAATTAACCATGTTCATCAGAAAGCTTTTAATTATTATCATTTCTTAAATGCTGGCGTAATGCAACAGTGCTACTTTTGCCAGGGCACCAGAGGAGAAGGATGAGGGACATATGCCACCTTCCTCACAGCTGCCCCTGAAAAGGCAGTGTGTGTATTCCTACCCGAGCTACACATTAAGGAGCTGCTCTGCCCCCAAGCTGTACCACTGGCACAGGGAAGGGAAGAGCCGGAAGATCAGGCAGGCAGAGGAGGGAAGACTAAGCTGACTACCTTCACTGAGGTCTTGCTCTAGCACTGAAGAGGATGTAGTGCCGCATGCTGGGGAAGGACTGCAGGCAGCAGAGGGAAGTGGCTGTGTCCTTTGCCCAGGGTGAGCTTCCAGTAGCTCCCCGAACACCTGGTGCAAGCATTGATCTAGGAGAGCACAGACAGCCTGACGGCTGTCTCATTTGACACCGGCTTTCAAAAAAACCATGCTTGGCCTGAGCAAGGTGTCTTGTCTCCCTGTCTCCCTGTGCAGTCAGTGGAGAGGGAGAAGTGCCCCAGGGGGCCACTCATTCCAGTCTCAGGCCAGTACGATGGCTCCCCTCCGCCAGTGCCTCATGCTGAGAGCCCAGCTCAGATGACAGAGCTGAGGCAATGTCAGCATGTTTGAAACAGCCCCTGTGGGTGTCAGGGTTGACAGCAAGATGTGCTCCTGCACCCACTCAGCTACCATCACAATTTCTTGTCCCAAGGACATGGCCATGCTACCTGCGCAGTCTGGAACAGGCCGAGCCCATCTCCTCTCTGCCTAATGGCACTGAGCTGCGGGCTCTTACAGCAGTGTGGCTCAGCAGCAGTGCGGCTGAGCACTGGAGAGCATCACCACCGAATACCCTCCTGTGTCTCAGTGCACGTATGCTGCGGATCCACAGCCCTTTCCCAGGGCTTGCCCTCAGCATGGTTCCCTTTCCCATGGTGACAGACATACTCTGCTCCCCTGGCTGCCTACACCTCCTCCCTGGTGAGGAGCAACGAGAACAACATTTGCAAGCAAGGCTGGGCAAAACCTGCTCCCCAGAACTACTAGCAGAAAAGCTGTGATTCTCCCAGCTCATCCTGTTCAGGGCCTGATGCGGAGTGACTTGCCACCTCGGCTGTCTGTGCCTACCCTGCTGCAGTAAGGGCTATGCTGCTTCTTCTTCCACCCAGATAGCCCTTTCTGATGGGTTTCCAGTGAGACTTTGGTTCTATTATGCGCTGGCTGCCATTGCTGCCTGTGGCTCCTCACACGGCAAGCTCAGCTCAGCTGGCACAGGCAGTGCAGTCACAAACATAATTTCTGGCATTTCTGGGTTTTTCTTGAACAGTGGCGTTACTGTTGCAGGCTGAGGGCAGCTGCTCCCATAGCTGCTACAGCTTGCTGGTACACTGCAGCCAGCAACACCCAGGAGATAAGGCCAAGGAGCACAGCTCTGCACTGTCTTGGCTACTATCTCTCTAAGCTTTTTAAAAGCTTTTATGTTTTTTTTTCCCTAAGTAAAATCTTAAGAGGGCAGATTTAGCCCAGTATCCAATGCCTTTCTGGAGTGTGCCCTGATAAAGAAAAAAAATCATCCGCCGAGCAGCATAGAGGTGAGGGAGCTTATCCCATGCCACTGCGTGGGAAGTGTCACAGCAGGATAAGCCAAGGGAAATCAAAAGCTCAGAGATTTACCCAGACGCAGAGAAAGGGGTGATATTATCCAATATGACATTACATGTTCTTTCAGTAACACAAATCAGCTTCCATCGGTCAAATGCTGCTCTCCTCTGACATGATAGCCTTCCTGAACAGACTGTGCAGTGCTGCAGGAGCTCTGAGCGTTTCTTTTGGTTTGGTTTATTTGTTTTCCCGTTATAATTATTTTCTCTGTAGTCATCACTCCTAGGCTGGGCTGTCTTTCTGCTTGGAGAGGCTGAGGCAGCACTAACTGGGCGCAGACCCACAGATGGCTCTCCGACAGCGTCTTGGACAGGCATATGGCAAATAAGCAGTTGCGTGCCCTTTTCTCAGTCAGCAACAACGTGCTGCTCCCTGCGGTGCTTTCTGATGGGCGATGCTCGGACAGCGCAGCTCTGCTGGCCTTCTCAAAGCCGGCGTCTGCACGCTGCCTCCTCTTGGACTGGATCTGCATTGCAGCAAGTATCTGCTCGGCTTTGGCCAGCTTGAAACACAGCTCCAACATCTCCTGTGATGGAAACCTTTAGAGAACAACTATTCAGTGACAGCCTGGGACACGCTGCTTAGACATCTGCCCAGTCCTGGGGTTTCAAAGGCAAAAATCAAACCAGTAATCAGGAACAACCCTGACTGAGCTAAAGGAAGTCTGAATCCACCCCATGCAGATTTTTACCCGCTGTCCTTTGCACACCTGGCCTTTCCCATGGCCCTTGGACCCCTCTGTCAGCGACCTTGCCGCTCCACAGCCATGATTAGCAGGAGGTGAAGGAGAGGCAGCCTCCTGCTTCTGAGTGCTCCCATGCTTCTGACAGGCAGCCCCAAAGTGCCCCCTGCACCCAGACACATGTGTGCACACACTCCTGGAGCTACATGAATTACAGTCTCAAGGCAACCACCTCCTCAGTCCCCAGTCACATCTATGTTCCAGCACACTGGGTTATTTGGGCCCGAATTGCACTTGGTTGCACTCAGCTGACCATGGCCTTGGAGAGGAGCAGCTGCACCACCAGACGTGCAGTGCTGAGAGATGGATTCGTGGGAGGTGTAGGGAGGGAAGGAGAGATTTGCATGCGGGAGCGTGTGGAGACAGAGACTAAAGATGGAGACACACACGTGTAAGATAAAAAGTTTCTTGTTCGCAAAGAAAGCACAAAAGGTGACGGCAAGGCTATCTTTGCCTGTGACAGCATCTTGTCATCCTCTTGGAAACCTTGCCAGAATTGCCGTCATGGGAGAGAGAGTGAGGGGTGCTGGAGGCAGAGCTGCTGGCATGTGCCCTTTCTGGAAAGGATGGCATAGGTCACTCAAGGTAGTGGGTCTGATCTCTGGCCTTTCAAGTAATGAGCCATAAATCACAGCCATACGTTTCTCAGTATGCTCAGGTGATGCTACATATGGAGCATCAGGCGAACATGGAAGAGGTTTCAGGAGAGGTGGAGGGAGAAGGAGGGGAAGGCATCAGGAGAGGGGGGGAAGGAGCAGGCTGTGGTTGCAGAAAAAGGTAGTATGCTGACAAGAATGCGGCAATTTATTTTGAGCTACTACAACTGACCGGTGCATTCCTTTTCATCTCTGACTTGTCTCCTCCTTTCTAGTACAAACTGTGGGCAGCACAGGGCCTGCCTCTCTCCTTCTCTGATTCAGTGGATAGTGCTGACTTGGGAGGCTAGGACAGGCCACTGTTATCAGCAGGGCCTTCATCTCGGCTCCCTTTTCCCCGATGAGCCCAGCAGCAGCCCAGCTTGCCAGTGGAGAGAGCACAATGCAAACCCTGTATCTATAGCCAAGCTTTCAGCGGGAGGTGAGGTAGGAAGGTCTCTCTTTTTACCTTGGGGCTCAGTAGCAACAGTTTCCTTTCATCCCAGTCTGGTGACAGTAAACAGAGGTTTTTTTCATTCTTATTTACTGGCCTCAGATTTTGTGGGTTTTTTTTCTCTTTTTTCCTATGATTCCTGGCACTCATGGTTAGTACTGCAAGAACATATTTGCCAGTCAGACCTCTGTGCAGTGCCATGCACACTCATGTATGGTTATGTACCACCCTCACCCTGTTAAGAAAACTGCTCTGGAGGTAAACACCAGCAGTGCTAAAGGAAATGAATGAATGAACAGAACTGGCTTAGCTCCCCTGCCCCTTACTTAATACCCCCTCTGCTTGCTCTGGAGAGGGACTGCTCTGGTCACAGGCCAAAGAGCAGAAAGGCTGCAGGGAGGCTGTGGGAACTCCCTCAGGTTTTGATTTTTCTACTACTCAGTTAAAAGGGGGAGGTCTGAAAACTTTTTGAAGTAGACCTGAGCACTCAGGGTGGAAGGACTGGCAAAGGACTATGACAGGAGCTGGACAGCAATATTGGAAAAGGGAGAAAAGAAAAAAGAATTTTGATAAATATTATACAATTAATTTTTAATGCTGGAGTGTAGAATGTGCTGGCCTACTCTTTCTTGATGGTATAGCATGTCAGCTGGCACAGCTTCCCAGGGGGATGCCTGCCATGTGTGCAGTACCTACCACTTTTCTGCAAGCAGGAGCCATTTGGCTGAGGAAGGGTAATTGCAAGAGCATTAGAGGAGGAAGGCAAGGGGGAGGAAAAAACCCACCCCCAAACCTTAGGAACCCTTCAGCCAATACGCCATCCAGAATGCCTCCACCTTCAGCCTCGGGCAAGGGGGTTCCCAGAAGACGACAACTCCATGGCAGCAAGAAGGCAAGGGATGGGGTTAAGACTGAGGTGAGAAACCAGCCTGTTGGAGAAGGAGGGGCCCCAGTGGGAATGACCTCCAGGCAGGCTGCGACTGCTACCTCCGCATGCAGCGGGAGAAGAAAGGCCAGAAAAAATGTTTAATGCTTGGGAAGCTGCTGCTGCCTATCTGCCCGTCTCTCCATCTCCTAAGCACCTTTTTTGCAGCCCAAGGGAAATTATTTCTGTTCTATTGTTGGTTGATTGGACACTTACCTAGCTGTTTCTCTCCGTTTCAGACACAGAAACTGGTTTTTGTTTTGGCTTCCTCTCTCTTAGACATTTCTGTGCAGTCTATTGCTGGAGGACACAGGCATACACTGGTGGTCCTGCTCTCACACTCCCTCTTCACCTCATTGCCATGACCCTAGGCCAGAGAGGCACATGTAACAGCACAGCCAAGAATTACTCTACTGAAAATACTGAGGACTATCATAGTCCTCCTCCCAGTGAGAGGCAGTGGCCAGGTGCAGCGCAGGCTGACTCCACCTTGCTAGTCAGTGCATTGCAGCAGCACGCTGAAGACCAGCAGACTCTGCTCTGGGCTGCAGTACAGTTCCCTCGGTTGACTCTGTTTCTTCAATCCCACCACCTGGTTTGGTGGCAGGGGCAGGGAGGAGGTTTTGAACAGCCCAGCTCAGACAGGGGGGCACCTTCTCAAGAGCAGCCCACTCTCTCAGTCTCTGCTGTGGTCGGGCCACAAGGTCACAAAGGGCAGTGCACCTTGGGCTAGAAAAATGATTCCTTCTTTTGGAAGCTGAAAGGAAAAGGAGCTGCCCTGGAAATCCTGAGCCCCAGCACCTGAGCTCCTTTTAGAAAATGTGTTCAGACTTACTAGCTTCTTCTGGATTTCAATCTAAGTCCCAAGAAAGAGTTAGTACGGTACTACTAATTTGCTGTACTGATGAAATCTTCAAAAAATCTCCAAAAGCTAAATTTTCATTCAGTCTATTTATTTTTTTTTAAATTGCATGTCAGTGCCTGTGCCAAACATCAGCAGTCAATAGAGGACTTAGATGATAACAAACGTAACGTTAATTACATGGTTATTGTTACTCATTTTTTAATAAGGTCTGTATATGCAATCAAGTAATAAAGCAAAACTGAGGCTCTTTGCAAAGCATACTGTTCCCAAGGAAGCACACAAGAAGCCAGAAAAATCTCCAGAAAGGGCTCCAGACACTGGGGTGAGGTTCCTAACGTTGATCCCCAGGTCTTCTAACACTGCAGCCACCGTAGCTAATCTAGTAGCCTGGCAAAAGATACTGGCAAAGACAGACAGTTACTGGCAAAGAGTAGAGCTACACATAAGGACACCCAGCCTCTCTCCATCCATAATACCCCAGCCCCATGCTCACAACCAGTCTCAAACCACTAAGGAGAAGCAAAGCAGCTATTCAAAGAAATATCTCTTTGCCTCCCCACCAAAACCCCATTGCTCACGGCAGAATTTCCAGTTCTCTGATGTTAAATCGTTACGCTGCAATATTTCACACCTCAGCGGGAGCAGAAGCCTTATATATTAGGAAAGGGAAAGAATTCCTGCTCCCCCTTTTGTATCAGCCTTGGAAGAGTCTAAGATAAAACACATCAAAAAGCTCTGATGATTTTATATGCAGGAGGATGACATTATTTTAGAGGATTCCCCCTGCCCTATAAAGCTGGACTTAAGATCAGTAAGGCGCCTGGATTTGTTGCTGAAGGCATGCAGACAATGTGACTGGTACAGTGAGCTAAAATGTCCTAAAACATTTCTAAAATACTTCATAATGCCAGACACAATCATATCTTTAATACTAACACATGACAGCATAAAGGGTTTACCAACATGAATTGCAATATGTTGCCTTATCCCTGCATGACAGGGTTACTATATGGAGCTTGTTCCCAACAACAAAGCTGATAAAGCCAGATGCCATCCCTGCCAGCACGCATTGTATATCTGGGGCAACTTAGGGACCTGCTGATTGAAGGAAATCCTCCTCCTACCAAACACAGACTGGCAGCAGAAATGCTTCGCGTCAATTTTTTTCAGTCTTAATGACTGTAACAGCTTCTGCAATCTTTGTAAGGGAAGTGGACGAAAAGGAGCAGGAGATTGTCGCTCACTCTCTGGCCATATTATGAAAGGAACTGCGCAGTGAGGGATGCTTAGGAAGCCTCGGGGAAGGGAGATGAGGGAACAGAGGGGAGGAACATGGGCTTTAGAGATACACCCCCCCAGTCCGCCTATGGGAGTCTGAAAGAAAGTATCTGAATGCTGATCTTTCTTAATACGCCTGAGTGTTAGAAAAGTTTGGCTTTCTGAGTCTTGCAACGTGAATCCACTCCTAGTCAGCAGGTGGTACTCATAAGCAAGCCCCTTTTCCTGGACTAAAACTGGCCGCCAGCAGGGAGGACGCAGCTCAATAGGGACAGCACAGCGATGTCTGCTCTGGGATGCAGACATCGGTTAATGTTAGTGGTGGGGAGGGGTCGGGGAACCGTCGGCCCTGGTCAGTTCAAACCTGTCCAGTTTCAGGACCTGACCCAAACGGTCTCACTTACACAATACTTCTGGAGAAGAATTTTGGTGGAGTCCAATTGCAGGTGCAGTATGTAGGGCTGCCTGTCAGGAGAAGAAATGCTGCTTGGGGAAGGAGACACAACATCTGTCCTAAATCTTCCTTATATAGGGCTTTCCCCCCCACTTTTTAAAGCATCTATTTGGTATTTACCTCAAAACCAGAGCCTCCATGCTCTGCAAACACAGGCCAACAAAATGACTGAAGCAGTTCTGGAACAAGACATCCAGAATATGATGAGAAGGGGAGGGGAAAAAAATTAAAGGGAAGAAAAAAACAGCCAGCCCAGCAAACGGCATTTAAATCTCTCTCTTCTCCTCTCATTCCCTTGTTCAGTCATTTCTGTCCTGCTTTGAGTGTGCTGTTTTTATCTTCCTCGCTCTCATATAAAAGCCTAGCTCCCCTAGTGAGTGCGCAGATGATGATTTGGCATTGTCCAGGACCATTATGCTGTCAGCTCTCAAAGAAAAAAAGGCTTGTAAAAATCCTGTAGTCAGACAAAGGCAGAGCGTGCAGCTCAGGACAGTTTGTACTGCCGCCTGCTAATAACCTTTCTGAACAATAGCTTACATGGAAAGATCTTCCACAGAACATGAAATTCCTCTTTCAGCTTCACCTTCACTTACTCCTAATTACTGTTCCACTCTCAGCTATACGCATGATACATATGCAAATCCTCTTTCAACCTCTTTTGCACAGAAACAGAGGTGCACCTCCCTCCCCCTGGTCCTGTTCTAGCGCCATCCAACACTACCCTTGCACAATCCACCACACGCTCACTACTACTCCCAGTTCAGTCTAGCTACATGCAAATTCATTCACACACATGGTCTCCATCACTCCCAACAATTCGGCTCCTGCTCTTCTCTCAGGTATATGGAGCTTGGCTTAACACATGCTACTTTTCTTTCTTCACTTATTCAGGAATAGAAATTTGAAGGAAAATGAAGAAGATGCCCAAGAAAGCCATTTCTGTTGAAGACCAAAGATAGGATCAACCGCTTTTTCCAAAGCACAGAAAATCAGCAAGTTTTCTTGAGGCAACTTAAAGAGGGAAGAACTGCCACGTGCATCAGTGGTGTGAGCAGATAATTGACCCAGCTTCCCCTGAGCCCCAGTGGTGTTGGGTCCATTGCAGCCCAAGCTATACAGGCTGGTTCTTCTGCTCGGCTTGTAGAGACTCAGGCCCTGACAGAGGAACTGAGGTGACCTATCTATCTCAGACAATTTATGACATTACGATCTCCAGCGTTTGCTCTGGTGCAGATTACCAGCTCCATGACAACGCCAACAGGAATATGCGCATTATGTGCCAGTGCATCAGCTGTCCCTGCTTACAGCATTGGACCTAGTGGGTTTGGGCTAAGATGCTGGACAGTGAAACTAAGTTGAAGTGTGGTCATGTCTGTCTTTCTGGCAGCTCAGCTACAGCAAAAGTTCCTCACTCCTGTCATGTACACAGCCAGCTACCAGCATCTCTGCTTTCACAGAATCATAGAATCATTAAGGTTGGAAAAGACCTCTAAGATCATCAAGTCCAACCGTCAACCCAACACCACCATGCCCACTAAACCATGTCCCTAAGCACCTCATCTACATGTCTTTTAAATATTTCCAGGGATGGTGACTCAACCACTTCCCTGGGCAGCCTGGTCCAATGTTTAACCACTCTTTCAGTAAAGACATTTTTCCTCAATGTCCAATCTAAACCTCCCCTGGCACAACTTGAGGCCATTTCCTCTCGTCCTATCGCTTGTTACTTGGGAGAAGAGACCAACACCCACCTCGCTACAACCTCCTTTCAGGTAGCTGTAGAGCGCGATAAGGTCTCCCTTCAGCCTCCTTTTCTCCAGGCTAAACAACCCCAGTTCCCTCAGCCACTCCTCATAAGACTTGTGCTCCAGACCCCTCACCAGCTTCGTTGCCCTTCTCTGGACACGCTCTAACACCTCAACGTCCTTCTTGTAGTGAGGGGCCCAAAAATGAACACAGTATTCGAGGTGCGGCCTCACCAGTGCCGAGTACAGGGGCACGAGCACTGCCCTACTCCTGCTGGCCACACTATTTGTACCTAAGCGCCACATCTACACGTCTTTTAAATACCTCCAGGGATGGTGACTCAACCACTCCCCTGGGCAGCCTGTTCCAATGCTTGACAACTGTTTCAGTGAAGAAATTTTTCCTAATACCCAACCTAAACCTCCCCTGGTGCAACTTGAGGCCATTTCCTCTCATCCTGTCGCTTGTTACTCGGGAAAAGAGACCGACACCCACCTCGCTACAACCTCCTTTCCTGCCAGAAGAGCCTGCAACACCTGACAGCCAGTTCTGGGGATACCCTAGTTTACAGGAAAGATTGAAATGGCTAAATTTGATGAGTGCAGGCTGCCCCCTCTTTGAGATAATCCTCAAATGAGTGCAAGGATTTGGCAGTATGTAAATGGCACCATGAAGCTGGTACATGAACAAAACAGCACAGCAGAACCTTGAAAGGAGACTGGAAATGGACTTGGAAGTGATCCTTGCTCTGTACGCACCTAAGCCAAGGTCAACGCGCAGTAACTGTGAACACAAAAGCACAGGCAGGCTCCGATCTCTGCCTGCCTAATGTCAGATATACACTACCACAACTGGTGGTGTTAACTTTAGGCTTACACCCATCTCCAGAAGGCCAGGATGTGGCCCAAAGGGTTTACAGTGGGGTGAGCAAGAGCAAGCTCTGGGCTTGCGGGCTTTCGGCAGTGTATTTGCTGAGCTGGGACTAGTTCCTGTTCACCGTCTGTCAATTTTAATGAAAGTCACGTATCTAAAGCTAGGAACAGGAAAGCTGTGTGGAATCCAAGGTTTTGCAAGTGTACTGAACAATAACAACATGCACTAGGGATGCACTAGGGATGAAATCCACCCTGAAAACTAGGGCTGCCAGGAGAAGCAGCCGTCTTTAAGCTCTGAGCTCTTTTCTGAGCAGGGCTGTATCCTGCTGTCTGTTACCAGGATGCCTATTCCAAATAATGCTGCATTTATCTTAGCTGACAAACATTTACCAGAGCTGGTGACATAAAGGTCCACATCTACTAAGAACGTAATTCAGGCAACAAAATAAGCTGTATCTAAGATGCACGTCAGGCACAAGCTGGCTGGAAAAAGGCCACACGAGGTGAAAACCTGGGTCTGTAGGACAAGTTTGGTGTTCTTTGGGTGCACGGAAGGAATATAACTTACATGTGGAGCTCCAGTTCTAGGCAATGCTCGAACCCTTTTATCACCACAAACAGTTTGACCAACCCTCAGAAACATCCTGTGTGCATGAAGCGCTTACAGGGAGTAGACATGGTGTCAGGCCCCTTCATAACCCACTCGCTCTGGGGTGGAGTGGGAAGGGATAGGGTAAAAGCTCTGTGGGCTGGAGCTGGTCACAGGGGCTAACACAAGCCCTTTAGGGATGCTCTAGTGTATGTTAGCAGCCAGGACAGGTGGCCAAAATCCCCAAGCAGCCTGTATAGCTCTGGACATGGCACGATGGCAGAGGGGGACAGGGAACCCAGTAGCCATGGGGAACTGCAGTAGCTGATATATTTTCCTTCTCCCCACTACAACTTCCTCTGACCCATTCCTGCCAGCCTCAAAGTTAAGGTCCACTTACCATGTCCTGCTTCAGTGAAACAACACCTCATCACTTTCTGAGCACTCACATATGCCTGTGTCAAGGTCACCACTGTATATGTAGCTTCTGGCGTAGATTCTCTCTTTATTAATGTTTTTCTTTTTCTCTCTCTTTTTCCACTTTCTTCTTGTGCTAAGGGATCATGAGCAGAATGAAATCCTGACATACTTTCCAGCCCAAGATAGCTAGTGGTTTTACCCTCCCTAGATAAATCATCCCACACTTCTTTGGAAAACATGAATGCATTTCCCTGTGGTCCACAACATCTGAGTATCCTGTCATTATTATTAAGTGAAGGAGAGCCTTCAAAGGCTGTGGTGTTGTCCCCAGGTACTTCAGTTCGCAGTGTTAGGAGCAGGGCCTAGATCAGCACAATGTTTTGCTCACTGTTAACGCCAGACATTCAGGTCTCTAATTTCCAGCACAGCAGAGCCCACTTGAAGAAGTTCATGGTCTTATCCAGCAGCGCAAGAAATGGGCTCTTTATGGAGTATGAAATCCATTTTCCCCAAGCCTTCATTCGGACTGTGCTTTATGACATGAGAAGATGCAGTAAGTGAATAAAGCACTACATTCTTGCTGACTGATGGACAGATGATCCCAGCAGACTCTATCTGTATCTCCCCTTCCCATTGCTGTATATTTGCTGGGCTGTCAGTCTTAAAGCCAAAATTACTTGGGAACCTAGACTTTCCGAGATTTTTTCCCCTGCTCATTCCAGAGAAGGAACTGGAAGTTAACATAGGAGTGAGGGCAAAGAGAGGGAGAGATATCAGCTTTGGCACCTGTAAAGCTTAGATAAGAGGAAAAGTGATGAGTGAGGAGCTTGGACTCAGCTGAACTGCAAATGCCGCACTGCAGCCAACACAGAGTGGCTGCAAGAGAGCATGTACTAACTTTGCAGCAATACCAGACAGCTGGGGTGGGAAAGTGGTTACTGAATTCATTCTCTTGACATCCAGGAAGACAGAGAAAGGGAAAGTGAGGCAAGCAGGGACTAAGGGCGCTTGCCAGAGCCAGAGAGAACCAAGAATAAGACCATACTAAAGCTATTCCCTTAGTCCCCTGCCCCTAAGCAGAACATCAAGGTTTTCTTCACGTAGGAGGGAAGCAATCATGTAGGAGACAGAAAACCCATGAGTTACTCAGTTACTGGGGCTATGGCAAGCAATTCTGGGAACAGCTGCATTTTTTCGCCTCCACTCAAAACAGAAGTTAAAACATAGGCACTTTTTTTTTTTTAACAGGGAGGATAACCTGCTCCAAGAGAGAGGGAGATCATCTGTACAGAGGACCCCTGTTTCAGAGAAGGTCTAAGGAGGGCAATGCAGTCCCTTCTGATTTGAAGACAACCTTCCTCTCGTGGTCACGTTCCCAGCTGGCATCACCCTGCTTGCTTTGAAAGCAGCCAGAGCAATTCACACCAGTTGGGAATCTCACCTGCTGTATTAATGGGTTTCCCTGGAGATGCTGCTTGATATGTGGTCCCCTGGCCTAGCTGCTCTGCTCTGCTCTGCCCAGCATGGGATCCCAACAGCCCAGAAATCCCCTCTGTGCTGGTGAATGAGCCGACGCTCCTGCTCTGCCCGAGCATGCCGGCTAATTCTGCAGATCGCTTTGGGTTCATATTCACTCACTGTACCCCTCAGCCACCAGCTGAAATGGGCTACTGACATCTCCTAGCCTTTCATCTGACTGGTTTGCCTGCCTGCCTGTGCTCATGCTTCCCAGCCACCACCCTCCGGCATCCAACATTGCTTGCTGCCCGGACAGTGCAGCAGCACAGACAGACAGGCTCTCACCCTTTACTTCCAGTCCCAACTTCTCTCAGCTGCTTTCACCACGGAGCTTTCCTGTACTGAACTGTGAGATCCCACTGATGGGAAGAAATCAGCTTGCCAGACCCTCTCGCTAGACAGGGTATGAATGTTTCTTCCCTCTCTCCCTAAGACACAAAAATGACTTATTCTCCAACAGCATCATATATGGGTTCAAACAGTCAATAATTTCCCAACACAAATGCAAGAAAGGAGGATGAAATGCAAGAGGAAAGAAAAGAAATTAGGGGCATGGAAGGCTTCTTCTAAAAACAAAGCCCCCAGTCTAGCATCTCAGTGGTGCAATCTCAAAGGCTACAGTGAGGTAGCAGCAGGGGGAATGGTATAAACCCCCCTCTCTTTCTGAAAATAAGAGACAATATTTGGCCAAAGTTCAGGGAAGGAAAGTCAGGGGGGAGGTGGAAAGGGAGGGGGAGAACAAGAGAGTGTACATGTGAACAAACTCCAGGCAGTTTGTCAGACCTTAGGTCTTTTTTTGCCAGCTTAACCTTCAGTCTGCAGACATGCTGGCTGGAATGTACATGGTTCAATATGAGCGTTGTGTGGAGCACAGGCAGCAGGGCCAGATCAGTCCCTTGTGTAACTCTGCCAATCTGAGCAGGAACCGATGAGGCGCCCTGACTTCACTGCAGCTGTGTTGTGGTGAACTTATGAGGTAAGTGCATATGTGAAGGTTGCAGCTAGATCTGTTTTCCCATGGGAGAGAGCACATGGGAGTAAGATTTTTTTTTTTCCTCTCCTCTTGCTTCTCTAAGAATATCCTTGAAATAGATGGAGATTTTTTGTAATAAAAAGAGGATAACTGGGCTTGCCATAAATCTCTCCGATGTATTTTCAACAATCCCTGCACTCTGGGTGGCTCAGCTTGGGGGGCATTTTTCTAAGTAGTAGCAGTGGTGTATACTATTGGTGAAATAATATTTGGAGCACAGCAAAGGTAAAAGTAGGGCACCACACAAAATAATTGTTCCAGTTTCAAACAATCACCACTTGTGGCCTAATGGCTCAGCTATCAAGTAGCAGCCAGGAATGACTTCCATAGTTGCTGAAGATGATGTGGGTAGATGGGAATTGCACTGGCAGTAGCACAACTCCATCTGTGGCCTGGCCAAAAGGCAGACAGCTAGTTTCATACCTGTTTCCCTCCTACAGCTGAGAACAACTGGCTACCAGCCCAGTTCCAGGTTCAAGCCCCAGGGTGGGAAATCAGCAGACATCTGTTGATTTGATGGGATCATGAATGCCTTTCTGTATTTGCATTACCTACAATCAGACTGTGAGTTGCAATCAACAGATCACTAATGTATTTATCTGACAAACTGGAAATCCACTGGAAAGGCCGGAGCAGGATGAGTATGGAAGAGTGAGGGCAAGAAGGATGTGGACAAACTGGAGAGTCCAGAAAAGAGCAGGAGAATGACCAGATATCTAGGACACACGAGCTACAAGGAAAAACAAAACCAGTGGGACCTGCTTAGCTTAAAAAAGACTAAAGGAGGACACAATAAAAGTGATGAAATCATGGGCAAGGCTCCCACAAAATAAAGAAACAGATGATTGCATCTGATTCATGACAGACAGGACAAGAAGGTATGGTCTCAAACTGCAACAGGAAAGATTCAGTTAGACCTCAGGAAGAACAGCAAGAATAATGAAGCACAAGCATAAATTGTGCTGGGAGGTGTGGAGTCTTTCAAAACAAGCTAGAGAAACAGTTATCGGGAATGACTTGGGAAGAGCTGACCCTGCCATTATGCAGGGATATGGACTAGCTAGCTTGTGAGATCCCTCCCAGACCTTTGTTCCATTCATCCACTGCAAGATGAGCATTGTGCACCCACGATGTATTAACAACAGCAGAGTCTAGCCAGTAACTGCTAGTAGCCAGCGTTTCACTGAAGGTGAGGGCACAACAGGGAGGAGGAAAGGAGGGGAACAGTATACAGGACTTCTTACAATTAAAATTGCAATGATACTTCAATGCACTTGACCAATCTAACTCACACATGAAGGATTTCCTCGTTACCGTATTGGCTGCATCTTAGCATGCATTCACGCTAAACTGCTATGAACCTGCACCAGTGCTTTCCTCACCCATGGCTCCTCAACCCCAGCCTCGCCAGGCACAGGGAGTGGTGCCGTGATGGAGTGTTATGGGACTGCCTCCAGCATCAGCCGTGCTAAGTCACAGGGCACCACCCCAGCTGGCCAGCAACTTTGCAAATATGTGGAAACCCTCCTTTGCAGATGGCATTTTACAGGCAGGCAAAGGGAGGAGGAATAAGACCATTAGAGTTCTTTGTAACTGGGGTTGTGCATGACACCTCCAGCTAAAAGGGGAACAGGATCTTACCAAGGCCAGGATGGTCCCTCCCTGCTTTGCCTAGTCGCTTACTGTCACATTGCCAGCTGCCACAGGTCAAAGTCTTCTGTTGGATCCCAACCAAGCAGACATACCCATTTTCACCTGTGTTATGACCTGAACTTGATGATCAAGCAATCTCTGATGCATTGTGCATGAAAATAGGGGTGACTTTTAAAGAAAAAAACCCTCTGCCCTTGAAGAACAGGGTGCTGTTTATGAGAGCAGCACCTTTTTTCAGAGATAGCTGAAGGCTTCTCACTCTTCAACATGGCATTAAAAAATGAAGCTGCTGTCTCTGAGGTGAAAACTGCTTTTTCTGATCACCTGCAAATAAAAGTCATCGCAGTCCAAGTCCTTTCTTGTAAAAGCAAAGGGGTTTTAACCGCAACGTGACGGCCAGGTTCCCAGATAGGGGTGTAGTCACTTTCTGCCTCTGTTAAATTTACCTCAGCAGTTCAAGATGGGGCACAGCCCACATCGCTGAAGACAAATGGCTGCTGTGTCAAGCCGTGGAAATGGGCAAAGCAAGCCCTACGCAAACAGCTTCTTTAGTGCCCTGCCACAGAGTCAGCCAGATGCCAGGGCCTAGATTGGAAATTATGAGTCAGATCCTCAAATGGAGCAAAACAACTGTGCTCCAAGTCAGCACTGATTTATATCAGCCAAAATCTGGCCTGCTGATCTTGAACTGGATCAAATTATTGGAGTTTCTGGACTCTCTAACACCCACCCTGATCTGTGTATGTGAATCAGAAATGGCATGCTCACAAATATGTCAGTTCATGGATACACACAGATTGCAGGGACATCTGGCTGATGGAAACTTTAGGGGATGTAGAACTTGTGGCAATGAGAAGAAATCCATTATCTGATTAAAAGGTTGTATAGTGTAGGAGGAAAAATACTTGCAAGGAGCCTGTTGAACAGAGGCCTCCATGGGGACGTTGCAAAAAACTTACCATTATCCAGTTTCTGTTAATATAATTCTGCCTGAGTGTGCCTAATTCTTGCCACAGCAGCTTAAGCCATACATAACATGAGCAGGTGCTGTGAAAGCTTCTCTAAAGACTCCACTAACGCTACTCCCTCCTGCCCTGCAGCCCCCTGGCTCCCTACACTAGCTCTGCCCCTGCCCCTCAGCCTTACTCCATCACTATCTAACCACCCATCACACTGAAGCGTTAGATGCTCTACTTGCAGCTACCACATCTACACCAAACCAAGAACCCATTTTCAGAGCCACAGACGGAGAGGCCGCACCTGATTCCAGTGGCCTAAACTTTCCCAAGCTATTTTTCACTTTGCATAGTTATCACCTTTCCAGTTGGCCTGACGGCCCGCTTAGTCCTCAGTGCTTATATGCAGTTGGTGTGTATAAGCGAGCAGCTGCTGAAAGAGAAGGAGTTAAGAATCATTTAAATCATTAGGTTTTCATCAGATCTCATTCTGCTGCTGGAGTGCCCTGGAAGCATCTGTTAATAAAGGGGGGGAGGGGGGTGGATAAAACCCCTCTCCCTCGTGTTGAGATATCTTTTTCTATCCAGCTGCACCCAGAATGAAAGAGCTATCAAAGAAAGCTCCCCCATTAGCCATCAATTCACAGAAACTTCAATCAGTCAGTTCTGCTGGAGCCTGCGGGAATATCTCCCCAGCAGCCTCCTACATGCTGCACTTGAGTGCTCAGAAAGAGCCACATTAAACCTGCCTGCCATCAATCCGGGGGCCTCGTTCTCTGTAACTTAATGAGGTGAGCAGGTTGGCATCATTGACAGGGAGCTGAGGAGTTAAAATGAAAGCAGGAGTGCAAGCCACCCTGGCTGGAAAGGTGTGCACGCACAGGGGAAACAGCTAAGCCACTGGCCTCTCTGCAGGACTGGGGGCTGTTTCTGAGCTGCAGCAGACCCAAGGGAGGTTGAGAGGGACGGGGGCAGCAGCTAACCGGGGCAAGCCGTGGGCCTCTCCCCTTACCAGGCTGACAATCTCTGTTGGCACGGCCTGTCCTCCCTACCCCTATCTGGACAGTCTGGGTGGGGAGAGGTGACGTTCTCCCTCACCCCCACGATGTGACCTCCTCTCAAGCCCGTCCCTTTTGCTACTGACACGTGGCATGCCTGGTGATCGAGCCTGGCATGGAAAGGCCATTCCTGTTATCTGCTGCACTAACAAGGGGGCAGGTGGCTGTCTCTTCACATATGCTGCCTTCCCAGCCTGCACAAATCCTCCCTGTTTGTCATGCAGCTGGAGGATGGCTGAGCCATACAAAACCAAACAGAGAAACTGTGTCTTTCCCAGCCATTTCTAAAGACCACAAAAATACATGGCTTGAGATGCAGGGCTTCTCTCAGGCCTCGCCTCCAACCAGATTGGGAGGGACAAAACTAAAGCAACTTCCAAATACATCCAATATCCAACTATCATTTGATCCAGGTGCAATTTATGGATTGGACCTGCCCATCATCCATCCTGGTGATGTCTAAGGCACCTTTCTTGATCAGGTGCTCCTGGCAATACCCTGCTCCTCAAGAGCAGCTTCACTGCTGAGTTAGTTTTTTCTTCTCTTCCTTGCCACCTACTAGACAATTTTATTTCCTCTTCCTTTTCTTGGGGGGAGTTGCTATTGCTCAAGGGAGCTTTTCCAAGAGAAGAGTACCTCCCCTTTTGAATGCTACTTGAAAATTGCTCTTCCCATGTACCAGAGTCTATACTACCAAGTGGGAGGAGTGTTCTGATGTGAAGATGGTAGTTACAAATTGAGTATTGACCAACAAGGTTGCCCAGACCTGCTTTGTGGAGTAGGTCTGTTGCTTCAAAAACCCCGAAAAGAACATGAATTATCAGGAAGTCATAAAGCAACATTTGACGCAGTATATCTTTCTTGCTTGGATCATAAGGTTTTCACCTTCAAGATAAGTTGTTCAAGGCAAGAAGCACTGTATGGCCACCTCTACAAGCACAGCAGCATATTTTCCTCGATGCTTTTTTGGTCTGAGTGCTCAAGAGGAGTTAGCAGTTCAGCATGACCAGCGGGTGAGGGCCTGCTTTGATGGTTGGTAGTCAGATGCCTCAAATGATGGTGAGATATGTTGTATAGTAAGTACGCCCCTCCTGTCACAAACACTTCCATCATCTCTGTGCTTGGTTGGAAGCAGCAGCCCTTCTTCAGTCTGCTTCTTTCCTCCAGGCAGGGAAACATCTTGGTGAGGCTGTCAGAGATTGCCTCAGTGGGGAAGGGTATGCAGAACTGAGCCATGTCAATGTGTTATTGGCAAAGCAGCACATTGTGTCTCACACCTCTCAATGCTCTGGGCTTGTGTGTGCACAGAAGAGAGCAAAAGGGCAGGGACAATATTGACCCTGCAATCTGTCCAGCAAACGTGAATGGAGCCACCCCCTCCTGCTGGGTCCTTGATGCTGCTCAAAGAGTTCTTTGATCAATAATATCAAAGGATACCAACATATCAAGGAGCACCAGCATGGAGCCTTGACCTCCCTCCACGCCTAGAAACAGGTCACCCGTCAAGATCACACCTCGGCCATGCCCATGTCCCAGGCCTGATCATGCAGGGGTACAGACTGTGGAGGAGGTTAAGCACTGCTGTACTTAGCTCATTGCTCACTGTTCTCTAGGCACTTGCTCTGGAAGGTCACAGTGGGAATAGGGTGATATTTAATAAAGGAGCAGGCTGACAGCTGACAAAATCCAAAGCCTTCGGCTCAGGCACTGACAAGGAGCTCTGCTCTTTCGTCTCACATCTTCTGCAGGTGGGACAGTTTAGCTCTGCCCTCCCTAACCAAGAGGGGTGGAAATCAGCAGGACTTGCTTCATGCACCGGTTGGAGGATGCAGATGAATATACGTCCTTTCACCATCGAGAAAGGAAGGACACTCCACAAACATGCACGCAAGGCCCTTTCTAGAAGGTACTATTTGTAGCAGTAAACAAAAAAAAGCCGATATGGCTAGCGCATAAGCAGTTTGGTGGGCCAGAGGGTGACTTACTGTGGAAGCAGTAACGTGAGAGTGCTTAAGGTACTTGTGCAGAATCCGCTCTGTTCTGCGGCTGGTTCCTGTCTTAGCAAAGTGCCCTGAAACTCTTGTTAAGTCTCTGCTCGGAGGAACTCCTCCCCAGTACCACATCTTGGGGACAACAGAATAGGTATGCCTCTATAAAAGTGCTGGCCAGGAGCCTCAGAGACTGTCCCTGCCTCATCTAGACCTTCCTTTGACTTCACATTCCACCTGTCCTCTTACACTGCCTACTCAGGGACTGCGAGGGGTATATTAACCCTATTCACACTGCTGCTCTTGCCCTGTTCCCGCTGTATCACTACACGTGGCAGACTGA
>NW_008824032.1:5993212-6002526 GCF_000699105.1 Pygoscelis adeliae | reverse complement strand
TGAAAGGAGGCAAAAAAATTTAAGCAGGAACAATTAGTAGGGAGGCCCCAGTACGCAAGTGCAGACGTGTTTGTTTGTAAATGGTATGTTCTACAGAAGACATTTCCTCTCCTCCCTGGTGGCAGCTTCACCTCGCTGCTTGCAAAAGGGGTTTTATCACTCAAAATGCATCAAATTAATAAGAAGAAAAGGTTAAAAAGCAATTTCACCACTGCCAAAGTCCACACACACACAAAAAATATAACAGAATTTCCCCCTTGCCCTAAACATTTTTCACTGTCCATGGGATCTTCAAGGTCTTGTAGTTAAGAAAATGATTATACCACTGCTACCACCACCAATGCCTTGCTGGTGCGTTTCACTTGGCATGCGTGTGGATGCCTGTTAGGGGAGTATCTCCATGCTCACACATTCATTTACATGCATTTGACTGTTCTGTTTTTACATTTGTTTTACATTTACTGTTTTGTTCGCAGTTCAAATGCCCTTTTGTGCACAGGCCTTTCAGTGTGTATAGCTTTCTGTTTAGGATGTATAATACATCTCTTTCAAATGTGCAATAACAGACAGCTTCCACTAGTGTCAGGCTGGATAGATATACTCATTGATTTCTGTATCATTCGTCTTGTTTAGCTTGCATTCAAATGATTCTATTAGGGGTATTAGGCCTGGCCTACAACTAATTTGGTTATCTATATAGTAATAGTCTGATTAGGATTAGGAGGCTGTGGTCAGACAGCTCTCACTCCAGGCCTAATGTCTGAAGACACTACCCCTTCCCCATGGTTACCTTTACCTCTTAGCTGGAGATTATTGCTCCCACTGATCATGCCAGCACCTCTTACTCCACTTAAGGCAAAAAGCCAACAGCAACCTCAGCAACGTCAGCTGATTTTACACCCAAGCAGATGAGAGAAGTTTGATACTACCCCCTCCTCTGCCTATACAGAATTGCAATCTTCAGCAGGGAGATGGTTAAAAAAGTAAAAGAAAAAAAAAGACAGATGAAAGAGGGGGCAGTACTCTTGGACCTGATGTTTATAAAGCTAATGTCTGGAACATATATGTGTATATACTCGGATAGTCTATTCCGGCTCCTGTTCAGCTGTGCTGCTAGTGCTGCTTTAGTACAATGTGCATTAGGTTGTGTTGCACGGCTTTAACTACACCTATGCAGTCAAACGGGTGCAACTTTATGTGTTCATAAAGCCTCAACTAATGAGGGCATTAATGACAGCTGTAAAGACTGGGTCCATACTGCTTTATCTCTCTGTAGTAACTTTAATCCCATGATCTCAAAGCACAAGACAAATGCAACAAATAAACCTTCCCAACATGCACCAATGCATGTGAGATATTAGAGCTGGTTTAATTTTCACGGCAAAGTTCTTACATGAATAATGAATCCTTTTATTATGCTCATGAATTATCTGTGAGCGGGCTGTGAGCTTTATGAACACGTCTGCTGCTCAAAATTTTTAATGAACAGTTAACGTTAACAAATGTCACCGTACTGGATCACACCAAAATTCTTTGCCCCAGCAATTTGAGGTTTGTGACTGGTGACCTGGGTCACAGGGCAGCATTTAGCCTCCCTGGTGGAAGAATGGGAACCTCATTAATGAGGATGATTACGAATGGACCATACCTGTTCACACTTGCGCCCTGGCTTCCAATCTCATTTGGACAGGTGAACAAAGAGCAATCACACACCAGCCTTAACGTGAGCAAAACCTTATCTACCATAAGTACTGAGAACAGGGAATAAAAAAGGTCATGAAGAGAAGCAATTAGTTGTTTGAGACACTCTCGACTCTCTTCGGACACCAGTCCAACTGCTATTCCTAATCTTTAGTAAGTATCTGTGTTTTACAGATGGAGTAAGTGGCACGCAGAGAACAGGAGTAACTTTCCAGGGTCACCTGTTCAGCCAAACTATGTAACTCCCTATCTACTCTGTATCATGTCTCCACCAAAAGGGCGAGGGGCCTCAGTTTGCAAAACAGAGCTAGAAATCTCAGTTGAATGAGCTCTCTAAGAGGATTTCTTACTTGAGATGATGAAGAAATAGCTTGAGGTTGGTCTGTTTCCTTCCAGTCAGGCACTTCCTTCCCCTTTTGAATCTGAAATCAAGAAGCATCTAGGCATGTAAAAAGGAGTGATCGTTGTAAGAGAAACTAGCCCCCAAGCTTTCAAATCTCCTAGAAAATTTGTGCTTGAAATCACCAGCTGTGTCCAAGTTCTGCGTCAGTTCTTATGTCCACATCCGCTCACCATATCCAAGGTAGGGATTAAATACATTAGCCTACTGAAACCCAGGAAGAGAAAAAACAACCGTACTGCAATGCTGAGTTCAGGAATAACAAGACCCGCTCCCCTGAAAGCTGGATTTTACCTTGGACAAACAATAGCTGCATAGCCTCAGAGGTACTCACTGAAAAGGAGGAAGAAGGCCAGCAGAATAGAGCTCATTAGAAGCACCTTGGAAGAATGGGCTGGAGCCATTTTCTTTAAATCTAGGTCCTTATCTATCTCTATGTCTTTAAACCATGCCTTTTTGTGGTTCATCTATTGTTAAACACATCCACGCTCCTCCCGCTCCACTGCAATTAGAACTGAGCATTTCCTTTGAATTAGCACATCAACACCCCCCTGTCCCATCTAGAAACAGTTTTGCCTCAGGGCACTGGAAAATACTTATTGGCAACAGCACTCTGCCGTGGGCATTACCTTGCTATTTCATTCTCATCACACAGCTCTATTTAGTTTTCCCAGGGCAGTACGCAGGCGCAATGGAAACCAGAGCTAGCCCTTACCAGGGAAGGCCAGCTTTCCAGGTCTTTGGGGGTAGGCTCCCCGTGCAAAGTTAGCCTTACACGTAGACAGAAAACGAGAGACACTATGTCACTTGCCTCTTTTTTTTGGTCCCTGGTGTCCAGTTTTTAATCTTTGTTCACACTGAGAATACAAATCGTCATGCCAAAGGCTCATTCATGTAAATAGTCTGCACTGCGCGTTTCTTGAAACTCCAGTTTCTCTGGGGTCTGCACCCAGAACTGTGGGGCTGTGCTGAAGCTGGGTATTCCTCCACCACACCAGACTGCTGGTGGGAACCCACATGGATGTAAAACTCCCAGGGCAAAATTTCCACCATAAGAGTTCCTGCTGCTGACATGCACTAATGCAGCTTCAGACTGTACCTTGCCTGCAGCTTCTTAATTTTTAGCTCACAGTGGATCAAAGTCATGTTGATTTTTATGAAAAAGTAACCAATCCACCAAATCAAACGAAAGTGAAAACAATAATTCAAACAACTCCTCCCACATCCCAACCCCAAGGACAGAAGCGAGTACTAAAAATCTCACTGTGTGAAGTACAACTTACATTCACGTCATTCACACACTACCATTCTGGCCGTTTCTGAGACTGGCCAGGTGCTTCTGCCTGTAAATAATCTGACAGTGTGGACTACCAGGGGTGAATGTTTTAATGTGGATCAGACGTAGATGGGGAAACCGAAAGGTAGGTTTATTTAATACTTAACAGGGAAGCACCTCCTTAGTTTAAAGGAAGTGTCCTTTATCATAATATTTCATCCAAATGCATACCCTTAGTCTTACCACCTCATCTGTCCTTGGATGACCTCGAAATTGCTTTTTCCCAAATCAAGCTCTGATTGAACTTCCAGCTCTCCAAGCTTTTATCCTCACTAAACGAGCACATTCTCAAATGGAACGAGAGCACGAGCAATTTCCCTTGAACACCGAGACTAAGCACATGGAAAATGAATTTCTTCTGTTCTTCAGTAAATTAATCACAGGATCTTTTATTTTCCAGTCTCACCGTTTACTCTGCGAGGAATAACTCAAACTTCTTGCATTTGGCAGCTAGGCAAGGCTATTAGGAACCCAGTTTGATTCAGTACATAGTTATGCCAACGTCAGGATACTGTAATTCCAGCATCAGGACTCCTGGCGAGTGAGTCCTGTAACTAATTAAAAAATGAAAGGATACCTGCTCCTCTGCTTCCTACACCCTGCTGTCTCCAAGCAATTACTTACGTGCCAGCATCATTGTAAATCTGTGCTTTAGTATACTGTGAAAAGCAATTGAAGTTATGCAGCAACTTAAACATAGAAACACTTATTAATACCTGCACTTACAGCGAAGGGACTTGGGTCTGCTTTGTTCAAGTGATGAGATCATTTGCAGAGCTTTCTAGTCAACGTGAACCTGACTGACAGGTCACTTAGGCTTTCAATTCATCCCAGCAGACTACTGACGTATCTCAACTGTTCCTTGGAACATCGCCGTCCTCTGCCAAGCAAACAGGCAGTAGCTAACATTTTATTCTTGCCTTTGTAAGGCTGGTGTTTAGACATGGAGATAAGGCCTTCTTCCTAAAACTCCTGCCAGCTGAAGGAAGACTTTCACATGAGTTATGCTGGACTTTGGTGAAGATCTGAGATGAACCTTTTATTTGGTTCTAGTTACCCCTCCCAACCGATGTGCAACAGCAAGCTCACACTCTGAAACAACTCAGAGCATCAGGTAAACTCTTCCTTGGGCACATGAATAAATATATCCAGCGCCTTATTGACCCATCTCATATGCCTGTGTGGTTCTTTTCCTGTTGTGCAGGGACATACTCACTATCTATACCAAACTTTGTTTCACAGTAAAGTAAGGAGGTGCTTTTACAACGTTTTGCAGATGAGAAACAGAGACAGAAAACGATTAAAAACCATATTCTGAACAGGTACCGGGACAGCTGATGTGGACTTGAGAGTGTGCTGGGCATCTATGTTCAGGAAAGCAGTTAGCAAACCAGAACTCCTGTCCTCCAGGGCTGTCATGCCTGGCTTCCTTCACAGTCAATGGGAAATGCCGCTGCCGCAGCACACACAAAGCCAAGTGTGCTGCACATACGGTGATTTAACAACACTCAGCCAGAGGAATGGAGCAAGGGAGCTCATTTTTTTAAGTGACTCATATTTCCTAACAGGTAGAAGTCTCCTCATGACATGAAACACTGTTCAACCTTCCCCAGGTTAGTACAATGCTTTCCAGACTGCTTTATTTTTTTATAATATTGACAGTGTCCTGCTTTGAAAAGCCTTATATGCTCTGGGGAAGAGCAACTTAGAAGCTGTAGGAACATAGTTATCACCAGTGTTATTTGGCCCTTTCCCTTGATAGTAACTGGTCAGTTAACCCCCCATCACCATAAGCGCAATTGGAGTTACCTGCTGATAGATAACCTGTGGTCAGGGCTCTTGGAGCAATGGGTTAAAGTTTCCAAAGGATCTCTCCGAAATGTAAACTTGTAATGGCTGCAGTACAGTGCAGTGATGTAAAATCAATGCAGATGCGAGCTCTAACGCAAAGGTAATGGGGAGGCAAAGACATAAATAAGGAAAACTACGAGTGAAGAAAGGGCTGGTAATAGAGGAAAGCGCAAAGTGAACACAAGGCGCTGTCATTTAGGATAAATAATGCTTAGCTCTTGCACAAGGCTTTTCAGACATGCAGCCCAAAGTGCTCTAAAGATGAACTAATACCATTTTATGGCTGAGGAAACTGAGGCGCAAAGAAGGGGTGCTGTTTACATGGGATCACATATTCCATAAGAGACGCAAAAGCAGAGGTTTCTCAGCTGCCTATTCCAAGCCCCACCATGCTATGCTAAAATGATTTGTTCTGCCATTTCTGCAGTCTTTCTCCAGATATATTTTGTCGTCTAACAATAAACCCAGCTTACTGCTAAGGTGTGGGTTTCCTTAGTCAGGAGGGCTATGTCTGTACTGATGTACTCCTTTTCCACACTCTGCTTTCTCTTTATTTTCAACATTTACACAGGTACAATAAGGTTTGTTACCTAGTTCAATACCAGGTACCTTTGCATAAGGTACATGTGACATCCATGTCACAGCTGAATGCACACTGGAAGGGCTTAGATATGTATTCTAAAGAAGGAACATATAGAAGTAAACCATAATGTCTATTTCTGTCCTTCAACATTTTTAAAGCCATTTTGTTCCCAGAATTACTGCAGCCTCTCAGACAGGAAGGCCACACACAGTGCTCCATTGCCCCTGTTGTCCTCCTCTACAGCCAGACAAAATACTCCAGCTGAAGGGTACTCCTGAAAAACCTGCTTTTTGCTGCTGATGTACTATTCAAATGATCTTTTTCCACAAGGAAAAATATTTCAGTAGAAAACTTTGTGAGAAGTTCAAATGCATTTTTTAAAATACTCATTTAAAAAAAAAGGAAACAGCTCAGTTTTGTATTTATCTCTTGTTCTTTGTCTATTTCCCCATTCTATTTGATGCTGCATCCATATATATCTATTTTTTTCACCTTTGCTTTTCCCTATAGCTCACTTTTTCCGTTCTAGCTTTCTAAGCTTCTTAACTTCTGTAGTTGTTGTATAATAAATGGACAGTTATTACCTCATTCAAAAATGGAGATGTTCCCAAAAATTAGAAAGTGGAAAGTGTAAATACACAGAGAGAGAGAGAGAGAGAGAGAGAGAGTACATATGGCATTATCATTTTACCACATTCAATGATGAGGAATAAAAAAGATGTATAGGAAAATAAATTCTTTAAAGCCCCCTTTTAAGGTATTATAAAACCAAAGAATCTGCTCCATTTTTAATTTTGCAAACCTGAAATAGCTTCCAAGAAAAGAAATTAATCCTCTTTTTTTTAAAAATAAATCACCTCTACTGTTTCTCTTAACCTAAAATAAACATAAGCACCACTTATCTGTCATCATGCATTGTTTCTGTTTTCAGCTTGCTGGCAGCCTGCTACAAGACCCTCTTGGGATTTTGCTTCTCTCTCAAAGCTAGGTAACTGTTACTCTCCTGCTTCTCTTGGTATCGAATCCATTATTTCTGGATTGAAGATTTTATGCTTTTCTCTCAACACCTGTCAAATGCATTTCCTTCTCCAATGCCACCATCCTCTCTTTTCCTATTAATCACTTTCATTCATTACCTAATCAATCAACAAGTAAATGCTGATCGCTTTCCTGGGGAGGCAGTGGTAGAAGTCCAAGCGGTGAGTAAAAAAGTAATCTATTTGAATATAAAATTCCATATCAAATACTAAAAACCCCCATTTTCCCAGACTCTCTAGGGTTCAGAGGCCTGCCTAAATAAAAATCGGTTTTCCAGGGATGGTAGTGACACTTGTCAGAGTTTATAGTCTACCCACAGCTTTAGAAAGTTATTGTTAGTACCTGAAGGGAAGGTGACCTTTTAAAAGAAACGCTCTGCTTCAAAGACCCAAAGGGTCTTTCTAATGCTGTCCTATCTTTCCAACAGCTTCTGGTGCCATGGTTAGCTTTTGATTGATTACTCACTTATCTAATTCTCACACGGTGACTCTGCTAACACTGAGAATACTTTTAAATCATCAATTTCTTCCATGGTTCTTGGGACAGGCCCCTATAGGATGTTCCTGAACAGTCTGGAGACGCGTACGAATGGACTCGTAGGTCTGTTCAAAATGCTCTTGCTGGAATATCTGTAGCCATGCAGCAGGGAAAATGTCCTCAGGTGGGAATACTGGCAGGCTTCTCCTATCCAAGTTGTTGAGCATTCTCCATCACTATTCAATTACAGAAAACTTTGCAGGACACAGATTTTAAATCTCAATTTTACAAATATTACTCTAAATCAGGGCATATCATCTCAGCTATTTCCTCCCATTTTATGTGAACGGTATAGTAAGATTATCTGTGGTCCACAAATAATTTATCATATTTCTTACCACTCAGACATCTCCCTCAAAGTCAGAAGAAGGTCTGGGAGACAGGGAACATACACATTCAACAGCTACTCTCTGGGTTGTTGGTATGGTAACATGCATCTCTCCTTGATCACCCTTTTCTACTTCTGACTTTCAAGATCATTTGTCTAACATGTGACAAGCCTATCCTAAATCCCAAATTTTAGTACGCTTAGCGTCTTCAAACTACATTAATTCCCAAATTTGCCAATACCCCTTAACAATTCCAATAGCTTTGTATTAAGTCTATCCACTAAATTGCATTGTCATACAGTGGAAAAAATTACAAAATAAGACCTGAGACTTGGCCCTGCTTAAGCCAACACAGCTTATGTATTAAATGTGCCTGTGTAGATTTGGGCCTATCCAGAATCATTTGCTCCAGTGTCTTCATCCTTCATCTTGTCAGGCTGCCCCAGGGCTTAAACTGCTTGCATAAACTCCAGCTATGCTCCCTCCCATGAGGTCCACAGCACTCCCCAAACTCAGGGAACAACTGTAAGCACAAGCACGCCTCCATGCTGGCTATGGGGAGATCATTCACATGCCTCAAGTGCAGCAGCTCCTTTGGAGCACCTCAAGCTCCAAAGCACTGCCATAAGCTTCCACTCATTTCTTTTCAGTTGTTCATATTGCTTCCAAGGCAGCTGTATTTAGATATGGAGAATAGGTGGGGCTTTTAAAAGAGCACAGTTTCTAGCTTCTCCTTGCTCCATACCAGCTGTGCTAGGTAGTAGGAGCATGTCCTGTCTGAGGGACTTGGTGGGCTACAGACAGATGCAAGAGCACAGTCCCTGTCTGCAGAGGCACTGACAGGGAAGGAGGCTTGTTGGACAGACACTCCAATTTTGGATAGAGTTGGAAATAGAAATAATGACTCCCTGTCTCATGGGTTAACAGCCAGACAGCATACTATTGTCATCCTTGGATGACAAATAAATTGGTAGGCACAAAGTATCAGCAGTAAACCCTGGCAGTAGCAATTTCTATCCAGTGAGATGATAGAAATCCAGTCAAGCGATTTGCTCTGTCTTCTAGTGGTGATCCACCCAAAGATTCAGTAGGAAATCCGTAGAGATTTTCAGAAGTCAGTACAATTTGCACTTTCAAAGAAGCGTTCCCTTTTACAGGTTACTGTGAGACAGGGAGATCCATCAGACCTTTCTGTATGTCAGAGGATGCACCTTGCTCTCCACCATCCCACAACAAAAGCAAAGAATCATGGCTCAGAGAGGGCAAACAGTTGGGTAGCTCTGACAGACAAAGCCAAGAATGGCAACCTAGTCCCACTTTTGACTTGCCAGCATCAAATACCTTTCGGTTGCCCCATTTCTTTAAGCAAGTCACTCGCAGAGGCGATCAGCTCTGGTGCAGGTGCGTCCCACAGCGGAACGGCGGATCGTGGCGTACAGGGGGGTTTCCTGAGCCGGGGAACCCACAGGGGAGCGCAAAGACCTGCCGGGAGCCGGCAGCTCTCACCAGGGTGGCTGACGAGGCGCGGGGAGGGCCAGG
>NW_008824032.1:5992714-5992947 GCF_000699105.1 Pygoscelis adeliae | reverse complement strand
CGCCAGGAGGCCTGCATGGATGAACAAGGAGCTCCTGGACAAACTGAAACACAAAAAGGAAGCCTACAGAGGGTGGAAGCAAGGACAGGTAGCCGGGGAGGAATACAGAGAAATTGTCCGAGCAGCCAGGGATCAGGTTAGGAAAGCTAAAGCCCTGACAGAATTAAATCTGGCCAGGGACATCAAGGGCAACAAGAAAAGATTCTATAGGTACATCGGGGATAAAAGGAAGA
>NW_008824032.1:5984653-5990653 GCF_000699105.1 Pygoscelis adeliae | reverse complement strand
TGGACTAGATGACCTTTAGAGGTCCCTTCCAACCCAAACTATTCTGTGATTCTATCATTCTAAGTCAGAGCAGGTATCAACTGTGTCTATTTGCACACAAAGGCAAAACCACTCTTCAGAAGACCTAGGATATCAAATTTCTCCACCACTTATACAAAGTCTTCCTTTCTCTGTCCCCTTCTTGATCGGGCTCTTGATTTTTTCTGCTTGATACATTTTTCCATGCACAGCCTGACCACCGGCTCTTCAGGGCACAGCACACATCCAACTGCATTTTCTTTTCCAGTGTCTATTTTATTGTTTGTAGCAGATCCCATTGCTCCAAAGTTAGCATACATCAAGATATAAAGTCAGACTCTCAAAAAATGCCCACACGTTAATGCAGTGAAACAGCCCAAAACACAACCAGATGTTGCAACCCCTTGGGGTGTTCCCTTTCCGGCTCCATTTAGTGTTCACTTAAACAGCCTCTGTAACTTGCAAATATTACACGAAATTTCTGTTTGCTACATGGGACACTCCACAGGGCTAAGATCTCCTGTCCTCACCTATGGGCAGTGCTTTGTCCTCTCTCTCCAGAGTTACATCAGAAATGGTAAAAACATGCAGCTTCCACGTCAGGGTGTTTGCAGTGGGACAGAAAGCTGTGCATTCCCGGGAACCACCTGCTCATTTCCCCCCTCCTTACCTTGTTCACACTCTCAATTTCAAACCACTTCCCTGAGCAGGCAAAATGCAAGAGGGTGCTTCGCTCCCCTCTGAGACCGTGGCGAGGAAGCTGTCTGCACTTTAGCAGTTGCTGAATACAAATACTTTCCTTGGGTGAAGTGGCTCCTCCCCAACCCTTCAATTTGACAATGATGTCCTAAGTGCGGCAAAGTTGTTATGCTTCTCTCACCTAAGGCATTCAAATCATGAGTATTTCAGTGGGGGAAAGGTGAACCAGTTTGAACCAGTTTGGAAGAAAGACAAATGACAGCCCTTCCCCAGAACCTGATCTGAGCAGCTTGTGAGTTTCAAGGAGCACTATGATTATATTTTACCTCATTAGCTTTCATTCTGCTGCTTCTCCATACACCCCACAGGCTGTGTGAAGTTCTCCATGGAAAAGAAACCTGGTTTGGAAGGGGAGGAGGCCATGCCCTCGGGACGCCAGGTTTAGTGGAGCCTTTTGAGAGGGGACGTAGTGCTCAGGCGCTCCGGAGGAGCATGCACAGGCCATGGGGAAGGGCCACAGCGGTGCCACCTGTGCCCTTGTGAAAGATGGGCTGTCGTTCCAACGGGTATTATGGACTTGACGCAGAAATTGCCATGCCAGATTCTCTGGACTGTGCTACGCGTGAAATCAAACTAGATGATTCCTTCTGGCCCTAAAATTTAGCTACAGTAAAATCTTATCATACTTCCCTTTTTCCCTTAACGTAAGGAATATTTCTTTGCAAAGCCCAGATACCTTTTTTTTTCAGTTCAAGAGAGCCAGCTTTTTTTGCTGAGAAAATTCAGAGGTCATTTCTCTGAGATTTACGTCTTTTTGTTACTCACTCTTTGAGCCGTGAGAAAAGAAAGTGTCTGTCTTAAAAGCTGCTCTCACTGACTAGAGCACAGCTATTCTGGATGCCTTGTGAGAATGGCTCCCAGCTTTTTTTGGGCAGCTGTATCCATTTACAAACTAGAAACACCTCTGTCTGTGTCTGCTGCCTCCCTCTTTTTGAACTTGGTGATTTGACATGAGTGAGGTTTTGAGCAGCCTAAATGATGCTACCGGTGAGATCACACAGATGATCTTTGAGACAGGGACTGGCATCATAGGCTATTCCTCATACTGGAGATGAGCAGCAGCAGTGCAAATGCCTGGTGCAAACCAAAGCAGTGCAAAACCTTTTATAGGTCGATGTTAATGATGTATAGTGTTACTACAGCTGTAGTCTTTCTGGAGCAAACCGTTGAGTGTGTTTTGCTAAAATTTTAAACACCACAACTTCAGCCAGTCATAGCAGTCTCATCCTCCCAAATGTGAGGGAGTCAGGACATCCAAGTCAAAGGTCAAGTAAAGGCTGACTCTTGAGAAAATGTGTGTTTCTCTGTGAGGCAAAGGTGATTTGACGCAAACCTCTGGCAGGCTGGTAAGGAAAGAGCACGTAGATGCCCAGCAGAAAACCTTCCCTAGGCATGCTAGTGACAGGAGCCAGGACTGACGGACAGGCAGTATCTTGCCTCCACCCCTGGGAGTCCAAACATGGTGACCGCCAACAGGAGACTACTTTGTGGTCTCAGTAAGGGAGGCCACCATCTCAAAGGGCTAAGAAAAACAGTAGGCTTGAACCACACAATTCCTCTACGCCCCTCGACAGGAGAATGGCGAAGGGGCCAGAACTTTGCTTTCGTTTCGTATGTGCAAACACAACCCAGATCAAATATGACCAAGGATGTCCACACACTCAGTAGTTTCCCTGGAAGCCGGCTGGTCAGCTAGGGAGAAGTGGGAGCCATGTTACATGACATCTATTTATTGTATGTATTTATTTATTCATTTTATATTGAAAACACACTAATCTTCAAAAATTCATCTTCTCAGAAGCTGCAAAATACATTTTCCACTCTTGTTGACCCTTTGGCTTTGTGGAATCGCAGTCTGATATATTATCTGATAATCATATTACATACCTGAATGCTGCCTTTCATCCATTCCCTGGTGTGGGTTGGTTACGAGTCACACGAAATGAATACCGATTGGGTGGCATTCACACACCATGCATCCTTACTAGCTACATACACGAGAGCATGAAGGTCACCCACTGAATTGTTTTGTGCTTTAGTCAATATTGTCCCATGTGCTCCAGCAGCCCTGTTTTCAGAGAGCATTATCTAATTGAAAACCAAATCTCTGCATCAGAATGCCAGCCAGGAGGCTCACCCACGTCCCTCCCCTTCTCTACGCCACAACCACTTGTATTTGATACTAATGACTCTCATCTTTACCAGAAAAAAAATAGAATGAGAGCTTATAAGTGGCACGTAATACACAGAGGTGGAAGCTGAAATGGCAGCGATAGGAGGGGTAGGCGTGGTTTCTAAGGAGTTAGAGAAAAGCTGGGGAAAAGGGTAGCAATAAAAAATAATTCCATGAATACTGATGTAGATCTTTTAAAAATATATTTTTGTGTTTGTGCTCTTTTTGCAGTTGCTTTTCAGACTTATTCTTGTGCCTTACCCCGAAGGAGCCCCAACGGCTCCATTTGACAAATGCTGTAGAATATCTGAAGTAAGCAAGCTCCGTATTTGCACCTGTAACCCAACCCTAAAACATTTTTGTCCTTACCATAAATGCATATCTGTTCCGTCCCATCAAAAAGACCAAAAGTGCCTTAGGAGTACATCAAATCTAAAATTCTCATGGAGACATTTTTGGGGAAAAAAATGGGGGCATAGAAAGATCCTTGGCTTAGGCACTGTTACACAGGAGGGCAGGGACAGACGTGAGCACAGAACCCAGGACATGAGTGCTAGTGTTTCAGCGAAGGACCACTGAGGATCACTTGCAAAATGGCCTTCAGTTCTTGAGCATGTGAGCAGCTAAGAAGAGTGATGAACCCTGCTGAAGATCTGCCTACACACCTCTGCCTGGGCAGGCACGGCTCACCCCTCTGCTTTGGCTAACCTCCCCACGGCACAGCGAAAGCAGTCCTGTTCCAACAACTGCCACTCAGCTTCATCTCAGCTACAGCCAAGGGACAGAAATTACAGAGAGGAAATTTAACCATCTTCTCTGGTTTCCTCTGTGTGGGGGTAAAAAATAGCGAGCCAGAAAACACAGATGATCGCATAATTGGTTATTGATGAGCACCAAGGGCAGCAGCAACTGTTTGCAACTCATTGATAGAAAAATCTCTGATGGTGCATGATGTCAACATTGATCTGCTTTACCAACAGAAGGAAACATCCTTGCTGCGCAGGGTCAGGCCCTAGAGACAATTACCCAGCAAACATGGAGCAGGGAAGTGGCTGATCTGCCCATCCAGGAGATGCCTGCTGCTTTCCTTACTGGTGCCATTATATTGCTATGGAGATAATACCTAGAACGAACCTGCCTGCTATGTGCTACGGGTGGTGAGGCTGCAGTGCAGGGACAAAAGCTTTTCCATCAAATCACAGAATGATAGAATCATAGAATAGTTTGGGTTGGAAGGGACCTCTAAAGGTCATCTAGTCCAACCCCCCTGCCATGGGCTGGGACATCTTCAACTAAATCAGGTTGCTCAGAGCCCAGATCAAACTCTGCTTATTCAAAAATGAAAAGCAGTTCTCTGGAATTTACACTCAGATCCCAAGCAGCTGATGGGGACTGGTGCATCCCTGGAGAAGCAGGAGCCATCAGATGCTCCGTGTTTCCAAACCCTGTTCTTTGTGTCTCCTTGGTGAACTTTAATGGCACAGACCTGGGGCTCTTCAACTTGCTCTTCTTTAACGCCTTGTCTCCCACTGCTTTGTTCCTTCCTCCCTCTTTCTAACCCCCAATACCTTGTTTTCTCTCCTTTCTCTACCCTGGCTCAGTACACCTCTGCTCTTCCTCCTCTGCCAATGCATGGGTCTCTTCCCCTCCATGCTTCCCCATCTCCTGTTCTGCGTCCATTTTCTTTGGTTAGCTCCGCACATACCATTCCCCCCGCCTTTTCCTTTCACTCTCTACATCCATGTCTTCCTTCTTCCATGTTCTCTCCCTCTGCCTTTCATCCTCTTTCTTTGCCACCTGCCAATTCCAACTCTGTCTTTCCCTCTGTGCTTTCCAGTTCTTTTCTTCCCTGATGCCATTTCAATTATTGGCCGATTCTCTGCTCACTTTCCTCTCTCTCTCTCTCTTTTCCCCTCTTCTCTCCCTTGAGGACTCAAGCTTGTCTCTCCCCATTTGTTTCAGGGATGCCGTTGCTGTGGGTTTTTAGACATTTGCAGGTTTGTTTGTTTTTGTCATCACACCCCTCTCTTGCTGTTTAGCTGCTTGTCACTTCACTTTCCTCTTTCTGCCTACTCCAGCCAGAGCATCATTATGTCCTTTCTCTGTCTCAGCCCATCATTTCCCACAGAGGCCGTTATTATTAACCGTGCCGGGAGATGTATGAGCAGCGGTCAGTAGGGCTCTGTTTCAAACTGACGGGAATCGGAAATGGAAGTGGCAGAGCAGGCAAGGGGAAGTGCCAAGTGGAACGGAAGCAATGGCACCTCGCAGGCTGGCGCTGCAGAGGGAGAGCTGGCAGCCAAGCCGGAGGGGTCTCCAGCACCCACACCCTGACAGCCGCACCTTAATTAACATCCCCCATCGAAAAGCCGGCTGCAGCCAGCGAGTGTGAAGGATTCTCAGTGATCCAGACACTGCCTGTTGCACTGTAGATCAAGCCTCATTTTACAGAAACACATCTCTGTCAGCCTCCCGACATCTCCAGGCCAGACAGAAATTCCTTTCAATTAAAGAGCTTGCAGGAGGATCCCATTACTGTGGCAGGTATCTCAAGTGCAGGAAGGGGGTGGAAGAGCAGCTGCCAGCACCGAGCAGGAGAAAGGAGGAAAGAGGCTATGAATATTGGTTTCTGACATTGATATGGGGAGAAGAGTCGATTCCCAGTGCAATGTGGTGGTGGGAAGAGGGGAGAGCATCTCTAACAACTGCATTGGGGCATGGTGGGGATATGGCCTGTGACAACCTCCAAAATCGATGGAAATGTTTTGTGTTTGCAGAAAGAGGAGGGGCTTGCTCTTCCCTGCTTTGGAAAGCAGAGAAGAGCAAAGTGCAGAAGACATTCAGTGGCTGGGAGGCTCAGTCATCAGGCCAGATCAGCCTTGAGTCCCACAGCAGTGCTTATTTAATGAGCTAAAGAAGCAGAAGCAGGGGGAGCCTTCTGTCCTCAAGGATGCTGTTTGTGAAACGCCAGTATGCTGGGTTCCTGCTTGTGACAGGCATCATGTAGGGCAGCCTTTCTTTCCCCCAACTCTTGGCAGCTCTCTGCCAAC
>NW_008824032.1:5979913-5984629 GCF_000699105.1 Pygoscelis adeliae | reverse complement strand
CTTCCAGCTCCTGGCATGAGGAGGGGCTCCAGCGACACTCCTGTCCCAAGCACCACATTTATGGGGCAAACGTTTGGGAGACTGCCATACCCCTCTAGGGACAGCAAATGTTCTTATCTTCTTGCGCAACACCTCATTAGAAGCTGTACTCTCTTTCAGATACTTACAGGGTGCTGCATGGTTTTAATAACCCTGCACCTTCATGCTTTTGCAAGTCCAGGAATTTAAAGTAAAGTTACCTTTTAAAATGCCTTCAGAACACTGAAAAATTCATATGGGAAAGGATCGCTTAAAATTGCTCAACCAGCCCCGTCTCTGCTGCCTTTCCCCACAGGCATCATTTAGTTATTGCCTGCATATGAATTAGGCAGGCTTTGACGGAAGAGCTATTGACAAGGGTACCTCACTCCATTTTCTTTTCCTGACCTGGGGAACTCGGGAGAAGAAAGAGCCTGTGTTACAAATGGTCAGAAAAAGGACGATCAAGTAACAGAGGGATTGCTTTGGTACATGGCTATTTGCCATGTCCTCACCTCTACTAGGCTGATGTCTAGTAAACAACAGCTAGTAGGTGGTCTGGTCTTTGGGCTTTGCAGGCTATCCAGCTAAATGAGTAGCTTTTGCTAACATTAGTATTTTGATAGTACTTTTATATTTAAAGTCACTTTCAGAAAATCTGTTCTGGACAACTCTCCTGAATGAAGCTGCCTCCTTGTGAAACTATTTCCAGCATCTTAAAGACGATGCACACCATTTGCCATAGCAATGTGAGGACGGGTCCAAGTGGATTCTGTTTACAACCTTAAATTTGAATTTCCACGCTAGGGTTTGAGAGGGGGAAACAGGGAATTTGCAACATTCCCTCCTAGATTTATTGACACTGTATAACCACTAGATTAGAAAAAGAATTGGCAAAGGGAGATACAACATACAGGCAAAATGAAGTGATGTGACAAAGATCAGCAAAACGAGTAAGGCCACAGTCACAAGGCAATGTTTGCCACTAGTATATTCATTTTTAGGCTGGAAACATGCAACCTCCCTGTTTAGGCACAATTCCCTGTACAATTTCCAGACACTGACATCCTGGCCATGAAGGCTGTAAAAATTGAGGAAGTCTTGAGGCCTTTCCAAACTATATGAAAACAACTTTGATTATATAACTGAGCTTCCTCCCTGCCCCCACCCCACTTTTTGTCATCAAAGTCATCCTTGTCAAGAGCAACTGATTAAAATGCAGTTGGGGCTGCAAATTCTAAGATGAGAAATTGCTGGGAAAAGGTTCCACACATGAAACCCAGCTCAGTTTTTGACTCATTCTCTCCTCCAAGCTCTGTAATACATACTTTCCTGAAAAACTGTTCCCTGAACACAAATTAAGGACTTTGAGGCATCTGGACTAATTTTTTTCTGCAGGGAAGTGTTTTGAGTGAGAAAGCTTACTCCTCGAATCATCTGGGTCCTGATACACACACCCGTAGTGTCAAGGCCACAGATAATGGCAACCACAACCGTATTATATTTTAGCATAAGCTAGGCCAATAATATGGGAAGTCTTAGACAAATTTATTCATCATTTTGGAAGAATTTTAAATGTAGACATTTTTTAAATGCCTACAAGCTACTGTGTGGGCAAGAAACTTCATAGTGGTCACAGTGTTTTCTGGAAGAGAGCTGCAATAATGAAATACTTCTGCATTCCCATAACCAGAACTCGTGAAAAACACCTTACAGAGAATAATCTTTTCCAGTACAGCTGGGGATTTAAGCCAACAACTATGTGCAAATTACAAGAAGCCATGAAAAGAGTTAGAAGAACATCTAAGGAATGAAATCAATCCATTTTCACACGCTGTCCTCTGTTCAACACCTCAAGAGTGGTCTGAAACTTTTCAGGATGCTTCTAACTTAGTTTAAATTAACACAAGTAGTTTTTCAGACAGATCAAGTTTGGCTGAGTAGCCTAGATTTGGAGGCACGGGTAGGTGCCAAGAGGTGTGTTACAATTTTATCTCTGTGAAGAGTGCAGTTTCTTCAAAAGGCAGAGATACTTGGCTTTCCATTTAAGACACGGCACATTTTGACTACAGAAGCCACAGGAGTACTGGGGAAAAGACAATTTTATATGGCAAATCAGCTGACTAGATGGCTTACACACTCTCACATACATATGCAGATGACATTACTTGTCTTCTGGGATATGAATAATGCCATAAATGACACACAAACACGGAGTATTTTCTTAAAAGTAACTAATGCCTTAAATTACCTACTCTGATACCAAGCAATGTATGATCATTTTTTACAGGCATTTGATTTACAAACAAATCAAGTTCCTGAAAGATACTCAACATCAGCTGTCACACGAGGAAGGAAGGAGAGCAGAGACAGACAGAGAGATGAGGGAGATGAATGGTCAGCGGAGTTTCAGGTGGGATCTGCTAGTACATTACATATCAGATACAGGAATAAGGGAACATAAACACCAGCATATTCCTCGTGACCACTTAGTTTCAACATGAGAAACAAGTACTTGGGCTCAGTGACTCAGCTAGCGCTTACCTAGAGAGAAGTGCAGCAACCCAAGGAGAGCAGAGGACCCCAGAGGCTGTGCATAACTCAGCACCACTATTACTCTTTCTAAGGAGGTTATAAAACTCTTCTAGGGCTGGGGTGGCATCAAAGAGGGAGAGAACTTAAAAGAAAGTAAAATGAATAAATAAATAATCTATTTCTGCCGAATGTCTGTGCAAACCAGGAATATTAGAGCTTTGGGAAGTCTGGGTTGACTGAGCTTGTGCCAGGGAACCATCATACATGTATTCTGCTCTGTACCTGGTGCTATTCCAGCCTTTTAATGGGAGAACAAGATCTGAGGGGTGCTCCAAAGCAGCACTGGGGGGTACTGGCCCAGCTGGGAGAACAGCAAGGGTGCAAAGCACTGGTCTCATCCTCAGGGTTGCCCAACAACAGGAAAGTGAGCTGCTATCAAGGCAAAAGGCCTCCCGTTTTTCACCAGCAGAACTTCACAACCCTTTCCCCCAACACCCCTACAACACCCTAAGCTCAAAGATGTGTAACACCTCTGCAACTTTTTATTCAACCCCCTCGCCCATCTGTAGAGAGTTTCATGGATACTCAGTGTCCCCTGTCCTTTCAGACACAGTGACCAAAAGCTAGCGACAAAAGACCTGACACTTCATTGTTGCAATCAACCTTTGTTAAACTGCCTCCTAGAAAGCCCCTCTCCTCGGCATGGAGGAGAGCCCTCTGGAACAACTGAGGGTTTCCTAGGAGGAGAAAATGTACCTGTGCCCATGCCAGTGGCACTGCCTGAGCTTGACACTCTGAGGACATAAATCCTTCCCTCCCAGATAAGGCAGGAGTGTCTGATGTGCCAGGGGGAGCAAGGAAAGTCGTGCGCTGGACCTCACCTTAGCAAACAGGAGGGAGAGACAAGCAGAGCTGAGTTTGCTTGGCACTGGTAGCATCTCAGGGCCTCCCACAGCAGTTTCGTGCTGAAAACCCCTCAATACTTAGTTCTGACCCCCCAGTCTACTAAATATACCAATATGTTACTGCTTTAACACTCACCTATTTGCTGGAGCTGCCCCTGCCCAGTGTAACCTCCCTTGACCACCCACGCTGCCGTACGCTGCTCTGTTGTGGCTTCAGTAGAGCTGGCTGTGCTCTCCCTCTTGACAGGACCCAACATGTTCACACCTCATTGCTCCACGCAGCTGGATGGGTTAGATGTATCCCGTGGCACATTACCAAGAAAAGATGGCTTCCCGCTGAGTACAAGACCAAGTGAGGAATAGCAGGGAGTCAAAGCCTCCCCGACAAGGAAGAAACACAATCTCATGTGGAAAGGGGGACTTGGGACATTCGGTCTCCAGCTCATGTATCAGCCTAGAGACTGGAGAAACACCCTCACTTCCGAACGCATTCATGATTCCCAGACTGTCAGGAGAAAATCAGACAAGGGGCAACCCTTGGCTGCTTTTAAAACATTTCTACATTGATTCCTCCTTGAGATACAAAGCAGTGAGTGAGATGAAATCTCTTCTCACTCAAGCCTTATTTTTCATAATTATGCATCTTTAGTGTTTCATAACGACCAATTTAATCAGTTTTGCCGTTTAGAGGGCTATAACAGCCAATCATGGTAATGGGCTTGGTATTTGGTGGGAACCATTTAACGCCCAAGAGCCCTTGTTCTGAGCCACTTGATGCCACTTACGTTTGACAGACAGACTCTCATTAGCACAAGTTGCACAACCTCTCAGATGAAGCTCATTTCTTTTAAACAAACTCTGCTCAGTGATCCCCAAAGTCTCCAAGTGAGGAAATTTTTAGCTCACTTAAGATCCATGCAGGTCTGAGGAAATTAATCAGCATATTTCGCCGTGCTGGGGACTTTCTATGAAATTCTCTACCTTTCCTCCTCGCAGTTGTTCTCTCATACCTTGCATGTAAGCTCTGTTCCCCTGTGGCCAGCCGGTGCCTGTCTCCTGGAGGGCCACCTGGGGTTATGTGACCTTTCCTTTTCACACGTAACCTTTTTGATGAGCTTCTGCTCCGTGATGACCAGCCTGCACCTGCCTCTAAGGGACAGCTCTCACAATGCAATTGTTTCTTGCTGGGGACAACTGAATACACATTTGGAAACCTTTAAAAACATCTACAGATCTCTGGCTGCTGCTAAAACTGCTG
>NW_008824032.1:5970415-5979867 GCF_000699105.1 Pygoscelis adeliae | reverse complement strand
TTGGATAGTGATCCACAATGCAAAAAATAAAGCTCAGGGCATCCGAACTGCTTTAGATGCTCTCAAACAAACATGCAAGTCTGCACCCCAACTGACATGATGCCCAACAGATTTGACGACACTCATAGTCCAACAATGCTGAATATTTGCTTCAAATGCAACCAAAGCAGGCCTCCCTACATAGCTGCAAGGACAAGCAGTGGGATAGCAGGAGGTGCTGCAGGTCGTGTCTGCCAGACACATGGATGGAGGCTTGTGAGAATTCTAAGACTACTGCAGTAAGAGTATGCAGGAAAGGACAGAGGTTTTTACTCAAGGACTTACACAGCAGAAGGGATGGCTTCCCCTCAAAGGACTTTGTGTTCAATGGGCAGGCTAACGACTCAGCATTACTATCAAGGAAGGATGTCAGATCTACGATGTGTGGTTTAAACCCATTGAATCTGTTCACTTCTGCAATATTCCCCAAGAAGAAATTTGCCCTTTACATTTTCTCTCTTTCCCATTATATCACAACCATTGTACATGCAATGAGACTCAAAGTTGTAAATCTAAGAGTGCTAAAATGAAAATACGTTGATACGTGAACAGTTACCTCCTGGGTGACAGAAGAAAGCCATATTTTGTGGCACAGTCTGATGGGACAGAGTAACATCTCACCCTGTGAACAGTCTTAATGCTTCAGTAAGGCAACTAGGTAAAAAACACAGTATGTTGAGCTAAAGGAGTTGAAATCAGTCCTTAGAAAGAAAAACCTCATATTCAACACTACTTGCTGCTAATGTCAACATCTTCCATGCCTACTGCTTTCTGACACATGAAATGGTAACCTGAGAGAATGGACGGTAGGTTGCCCTGTATCTAAACAGTCTAAATGGACCCTGTGTCTAACCCACCATGTTTGGTTCAAGTACAACTAATGTAGTATTCTCAGTGCCATAATTAAAATGGACTCTGTGTTTCACCAGGCACACGCAGACAAAACCACAATATTACGAGACACTGTGTGCACCTGTCCAAAGCTGAAGAGAGCATTAACCAATGTTATCATATATTACTTGAGAAATAGCCTGATGCCCCTTAATTAGAGGCTGCCTGCTAAGGTACACTCAGCAGGAGAAGAGTTAAGGTTGCATTTGTAACCTTAAATCTCACCTTACCTGGCTTGTGGGTGCTTAACTGTTCAACTTTAATATGTTCTTACCAGAGTATTTTTATTGAGCCATTATTAGCATCAGTTAGATACAATCTAGCATTTCCCAGATCCTCCTCCTCCCCAGCCCTTACCTGAGCCACACATAACACGAGATTCAAAGGAAGCATTTAACTCAACCTCTGCTATCGTTCTCCAGGCACCCAGCACCACTAATTCCCTAGCAGCTTCCTTGAACAGGACTAGAATTTTGGTTGCTACCTTGCATGCCCTCGGCCAGCCTGCACATTGAAGGAAATCCTCTACTGATAATTAATAAGTTCCCCCAACACTGGCTGCTCATTAATCTATTATTTTACTCCTCTAATTACTTTTGTCTGTTCCAGTTAACAGTCTCCTTCCCTCATCTTCCCTGGGTCTCACACAGGAGATGCTGCCTGGCAAATGTGACTTTTCTTTGTCCCCAAGTCCCTTACAGCCTCTGCTTTGTACATGGACACTGAGACCCATCCTGGCATTTTCTGAGGCACAAGCCGGCCTCTCACATGGAGTGACTTGCCCCTCCATGTGCCTGTATTTCACCCAAGTTATGGTACATGCAGCTCCAGGCTCCTGAGCTGGGGCTTGCTGAAGGAACATCTAGGGAATGCGGGCTTCCCATCTCCACCTGTGTCGTCCCCCTGGGGAGCTCCCAAGAGCTACAAGGAATCCTCATCACAGCAGTCAAGCGGTTGTAGATCTCCCCGCAGGAAATGGGGGCACTTAAAATTTCACAGTGCAAGGACCATCTATCTCTATATGCCCTGACTACCTTTTACAATAGCAGCCTCTGCCCAAAGACTAACAGTCAGCACAAATTAACTTTAAGTTCCTTGGGCAGAAGGGGAGACAGAAGCAGGAACCAATTATTTATTTGCTTGGAAGATGCCCAAGTACAGCAGAGATAAATGCAGTAGATACAAGTGAGCATGTCAGAGAGAGGCTGGAGTTGCGAAGTTTGGAGCCTGATACGAGCTTCTGCAGTTCAGGGAATTTCTGAAATTTTGTCTCTTGTCATGATTGACACTAAAAATACTTATTCTCTGTCCCCTTCATGCAGCTGTAGTTTAGGCTGTACAGACAGGCTTTGGACAGCTGTACAAATCCATGCCCCACAGTCAAAGGATGGCAGGTACAATATGACTCAGGATACTGCCTTTCTTCTCCTCTGCTTTTATTTTTCATGCTTACTGCTATGTTTCACAATTCTATCTTTAAGGAAATGCAAGCCTTTGAGGTTGGTGCATAAGGCTGGTAAACATCAAAAAGCTTACCTGTGCAGCAAAATGAATGCACAGACACCAGCACGGTGAACATACAAATGAACACATAGTAAAATGCTCACAAATAATGCATACAACAGTATGCACCTGCATACTCATGTGGCTTTTACAGATCTACAAGCTGCACAGCAGGTAAGGATGGTGGTAATGACATATGCTGACTGTTACGGTACATGTACTAAGATGACCCTGCCAGCAGCTCTCAGCCAGGCACATGCAACAGGGCACTAACCTGCCGGCACCCTTGTGAGGAGCCTAGGGACCCCCGGAGAGGCTGCATTGCTCTTCCTTCTGCCTACCCCAGACTGCAGCTGGCTCATCTCCCACTGGTGCCTTTCCTGGGACACAAGCTGGGACAAGGTGTGGGCTCTGTGGCCGCCCAATAAAGTGTGCCATGGATACAGTCCTGTCCTCACTCCATGACCCTCCCACTCTGCCATGGCCCTCAGTCAATACGACGACAACTGAAATCTCTCATGATCAATGCCTTTCCCAGGCCATTACCTGCATTACACTTTTCTTGCTGGCAGCCTGTACTGATCCTTTGGCAGGATATGGTCATCCTTCAAATGGCTCACGTCACCCCAAACTGGGCATGAACTTCAAAGGCTGCATCAGACGGCAGCTCATGCTTCCCTGGATGGGCCTGCACTCACCATCCCCTCCCAGCCTCCCTGCTGCTGCCTGCTTTGCTCCCGTGCTGCAGTAACACTGCGGTGGGCACCCATTGTGAGTTTACGAGAAAGGATGATTTGTTCAGCCAGTGCATGAAAAAATATTGAGTACACGAGAAGAGTCATATTTTTCAGGTGCTGTTCAGAGAGAAGGAAAAAGTAACTGAAGAAGAAATAAGAACAACACTTTTGAACATGCACCTCCTAAAAAAAAAAAAATCCCTGAATCATTTTTTCAGTCTCTCGTGTTTTCCTTCAGACAGGAAAGAGAGGGATGTTCTGAAGACACATTTCTCAAATGCTCAGAAAGGCTGAGGAAGGAGAAAGAGCACAAGTGTTCACAACATCAGGGCCTGTTGCAGCCTTGTGTTACCAAAATAGCTCACAACCTTCAGCTGGGAGACTCCCACTTCCATTACGACTGTATTCAGACCTGGGAGAAAAGCTCCACACTGCAGGAGGCTGAATGACACCTGACCTTGCTGTGGTCGTCATGGCAAGCAGATTCGGGATGTCTTGCCTGCAAAGCTGGCTTTTTCCTTGCCCTGGGTGTATCTCTGTACAGGAGATTCTTGCGAATCATGTTTTCCTTCCTGCTTCTCCCTGCACCCCTCCGTTCTCTCCCTTTCTCTCTCACTATTTTCCAGCTATCAGTAGAGCTGGGATATATAAGCCAAATGGCTTATATACATGTGGGATTGGCGTGGGGGTGGAGGCAGGGGCAACAGACAGTCAGACGGTTGTGCGGGAGAAGCCAGAAGGGATGAAGGCTTTGGGGCTGTATGGGAAACTCCCTCCAGACATCACTGTCCTGGCAGGACCCGTGTGCTGCACTGGATGTGGTCATCCACGCTTGCTGGGGTCCTCAGATGAGAGGAGACAGCAGCTCTGGTTCCAGTGCAGAATATGTCAGGCACTGAAGTCAGTGAAGCCATTGAGATCAGTTGAAGTCACGTAACAGCATAATAACAAAAATGGTGAAGTCTCTCTCTTTAAATGAAAAAAATGCAGGGAACAGCTATAAGCTACTACCTTAACTTTCCCCTTTTATTACTATGTTTCTCTCCTACTGTGAAGGGAGCGTGAGAAATATGCTTGCCTAAAGTGAAAGTACTTATAGATTACAGCTACAAGGGGAAAAAATGCAGCCTCTCCATTTTCTTCTTAAGGATAGCTTTCTTAAGGATGTTTGAATTGAAACCATTAAATTTAAAATGCTGTGAATTTTTTCTCTCTTTAATTCACACTCAACCTCTCTGTATCTTTACAAGCACATTTAAATTTTCAGATGTGAACTACAGCTGTAAACATGGAGCTGCCAGTGGGAAATATGACCTCCAGATGGCAGGGGAAATGGGACCCAATCCTAAAATATCAGCCTTTTGCCCCTGTGAACCCAGAGACGCTCTGTCACCAAACAAGTAGCTCCAAGCACAAGAGACCCAAAGCAGACTCGTTAGTTCAGATCACTAGAGGGACACACGATAACACACACACTGTCAGTGTCTCGCACTCAATAACATTCTCTCCAGACAATTTGTTTTGCTGTAGTTGACTGCTTATAGGCAGGATACAAGAGTGCTCGATGGCAGGTTTGGAGCACAAGGAGGGCTGGTAGGGAAGGAGGGCAAGATGGACAGCGTCTACCACGCTAGGCAGAGTAGGCAGCAGACCTTTCCTCTTTTCATCCTAGTCATGACAGGAAAGTCCTTTGATTTCAATGGGTTCGCGCTGGTGGGAATGATGGAGAACTTGGTGAGGTTCATCAACCTGCTGCTGAGATCCTACTTATGGTAGTGTATGGCAATTCCTTTTCCTGTCATCATTAATTATGGAAGATTTTGAACTCTCATCTTCTTGGGTGCTCAGTTTTCACTCCCACATCCAGTCTTCTGGGATCCTTCAAGACTGGCTCATGGAAAGAGGGGAGAGAAAGAAGCAACTAGTTATTCCTGAATGTCCCTACTAATCAGGAACATTTCAATTGAGAAGCACTAGCCTTGATGGTAGAGGTAGTGACTGTACAGCACTGCACAGACAGCAATATTACAGCATGCAATGAACTAGAAAAATGCTGCTCTTCCGTAGGTGGATGAAAGTTTCATATGGACACAAACTAGCTCAGCTTTTAAAATGCCATGGAAAAGACTCTAACACCATGGCTGACTATAAGTGGTACCCATCTGGGAGAAGGAAAAATGGAGGCAACTCTACCAGACTCTAACTTGCTGTAAAGAACAGCATTTCTATGTGGCAGGAAAGCCATTAACTTGGTACACAACTACCACATCTTCCCAGCAACAGCACAGAAAATCTTGCCAGAGGTGGAACAGCTAAGCACTAAGAAGAAGACTCCAGACTCCAACACTGCTGAAGGCAGCAGGACAAATTCCCTCCTTACAGCAGACTTATTTGCCTGTTCCCCAGAAATGCCAAAATACTTATGAGGCCTTGCTCTCCCTCTCTGCCATGGGACAGGAGAGAGAAATCAAAGCTGTTAAGAAAATGAATGTTTCATGCATCAACAGTGTTTGTACTGAAACAGCATCGCAGACCGCAGGAACCAAATGGGACAGTATTACAATAGGTGGGATCCCTGTGCAGTGTATGTGTCTCTCTGGGCACAGAAAGAAGAAATCAAAGCTCTCCAGTGTGTTGGGGAGAGAGCACATTCAGGATTTAAGTTTCTTATAGTTGAGAAAGGGGGCAGCGCGGCTGCTGCTTGTGGGCCATGCACTAAAGAAGAGGGGATTTCTAAAAAAGTAAAAAATGTGGAGCCAGCGGAAGTGGGAGGCAAACAGAGGTTGAAACAACTTTGGATGCCTTCTGGAGAAGCCCTGAAAAAGCTGAAACTTTGGCTTGTTTCCAAGGCTTTTTGTGAGCCAGCATCCTTTTTTTTTCCCCTATAATGTTGTATAAGATGAAGACTAGACCGAGAGAGAAAAAGACATTTCAGAAAAAGTCCGAAAACAAACAGGGCGTATACAAGAGGCAAAGTGAGAGGTCTCTGTGGAAGACAAGACCACATTTTTGCCAGAGAGTATTTTGAGGATGCAAGAGAAAAAAAAAAGGAGGAAAAAGAGACCCAGTTAAAAATCATCAGTTGTACCCCAACATCCTAAAATGCAGGGTCAAACAAGTACCTTGTAAATCTTAAATTTCCTGATCAGGCAAAAGCATGTAGAGGGGGAGAAGGATGTGACATGAGAAGAACTGGCACAGTAACATCACAAAAAAAGCCACCAAACCCAAATAAAAAAACCCCACCCCCACTCCCTAAACAACACTCCTCCTTCTGTTCACAATCATTTTACTGAGGTTTTAAGAGTGCAGCAGAGAGGTGGGCTAAATCCAAATGGTTTCAATAACCAGAAAATCCCCTTCCCACTCATCAGTACGTAGTGCCTACAGGGTTGACTTGTGGTGACTCTGGCTGAGGGTTTTTTGCTTGTTATCTTCTTTGGGCATAAACTGGCTTCTCCTGTGCAACACAAAGTCCAGTAGCAAGTCTTTGGGTTTAGACAGCAATGAGAGGCAAATAAACCCAGGACATAAAGATCAAAGTTCCTATGTGAACTATATGGTCACCTTGAATCTCACGCCTTCAGAGAGCTCTCTGCTTCCCTCATGTTCAGTGTTCAGCCCTACAAGGAGACCGGCATGCACTGAAGGAAGATACATGAGTGAGCGGGGGTGTGAGATAATATGTCTCTTTCAGTTTACGTCTCATCCTGATCTCCAGTAATTGAGCCCCAAAGCATGAAGTTTAACATCCTTTTCAATATTTTTGTTGTGAATAACAAGAATATCCAGATTTGTTCACATTATCCTCAGGAACACACAAACTGAGTCTTGCCAAGTTCTTGTCTTTAAATAACTTTCCATGGCAATGAGTTCTACAGCTGTTTATAAGCATATTAGATGTATACCACCTCAATAACACAGAGCATGCAGGCACTCTTCTATATTCTCTATCCCTTCTAAACTTCCCAGGCTATGGTAAATTCTGTAAGACTCAATGAGAATTTCTAGCACCCTCTGGAGAGAATCAGACTGGCATATTTGACAAGCCTTCCCATCTCTTTTCATGTTATGCTGTGACATGAAACTTGGGTGTTGCAATCAATACTTACCTGCTTTGCTCTAGACTGGTTTTTATGCTGTGATTACCACTGTAATAATTAAGCTCCTCTGAGCCAAAGTGGGCATCTTTAGACCGTCAGGTGGAATTTGGGAGAATCCAGACTGTTCTCTTCTCTATCAAACAGCCTTGCTGGGCTGAGGCTGGGGAAGTTGGATCAGGAATGAGATAACTGGCAGTTTTATACAAGTTTCACACTCTGTAACTGCTCTAGGAAAACTGAATTGTTTGCTCCTCAGCTGGTTATGCACAACCAGCAAAAGCCTCAATTGTTCGACCTTGAGCTGAGCCCCACAGGGATCAATATAGCTTTGTCTCCCTGCCACAGCCTCTCAGGCTGCCATCACACATGGATACCAAACTCATGGCACTTGCCACAGTGCCCATGAGCAAGGCCCTTGGGGAGGTTTCAACCACCGATGGCTTGTGGCAAAGGAGCAGAAACATGAATAGGACTGTTTCTGTTAACTTGAGTACAAGCTCCTCAGGACAGGAGCTGCCTTTTTCTTCTGTGTTTGTCTGCCCATCCAGGACAACAGGCTTGGCAGTGAGATCTCTGGTAATGCAAAGACCTTGCAACAACTGTCCATGTTCATATTGCTGCTAACCCAATTCACAGGAGGCCACTCTAGGGTTTCCGTTGAGAGGGAGTTTATTGATAAGAATACGAACATTCATGAATCTTTATTTTTCCCAGGAAGTTCTTTTTCAGTCAACCAGGCATTTAGCATGGCTCTGAATAAGATGGAGAGATGAGGAATGATAAATGTTAAAGCCTCTGGACTGTGATCTCAGCAGCTTATGGCTAGGGAGAAGTTGCATTAGCCTGAATAAACATAAGTCAAGAGAGACGTGAAGTAAAACTAAGATGAGCTCAAAAGCAGGCATTGCCTACCATCTGTAAACTATCTTACTGGATTCTTTTCTTGGCTGTGTTAGTTGTTATCTTGGTGCACAGTACAGGGAAAACAGAGCATTTCCTAACATAATTAGCCATAGATGGTGGTAGCCTGTGGTAGCCCACATAGAACATGTCAGCGTGATAAATGTTACACAGCCCTGCGCTGGGACCTTGTCCAGGCTGTGGTTCAACTACTGGAAATTTGATTGGACTGCATTCAGTAAGGAAAAAATAATCTATACCTTTGTGGGCCATGGATCATGCAGGTTATGAGTTAATATTAAGGAGAAGAAAACAATAGGATAACGCCCACTCCTTGTACAAAGTCACAGAGGGGAGAATCTGGGTTTTGTCCCTTTCAAGAGATGAGAGACTATAGCATATCCCCTAGTGAAATATTTCTAATGCTGACAAGTGCTAACTCATTTAGTCTGTCTAGGAAATCATCAATTGTCATCCCCACTCTAACTGAACAAATCACAGTTTCCTGACAAATCCAGTTCAGAGGGCTGCTACAGTCTTTTCCATGGTTTACCATCACAAACTGGGATGGCAAAAGTCATAGGGCACAGCCGGCTTAATAAGCCCACAGCCGTGTCCTGAATCACAGGAAAGGGATCAGACCATGAGCAGAGAGGTGCTGGCCTGTTGCTGGACGCTGCAGGTCGGTGATCCCAGAAGAGAGCTCTGCTGGCTGGAGGAGAGGAGCTAATTAAGCTGTTTGTGCTCCCAGGCAATGCCTATTAAACTATCCACAACTAGTTAGACCAGGTTGCCAATGTCCTACAGCATAATAGCGTGTCGGATAAGGAAGAAAAGGGTGTGGCTGACTCTCTCCACCTGCTTTGTCAAAACCCAATCAATCATCTGAAGAGGAATGGAAGTGGAGAGCAAGGACTTGCATCATTCCAAGGAATGGAATTTGCTCCACGAGAAGCAGAGGATCCCCTGCCTTCTTGCCACCAGGTAGAAAGAGGGGACCCAAGTGACGGGGGGGAATGGAAACAGGTTCCTGCTCGGGGTACCAGGCGAACCCCCGCCCGGCCTCCCTCACCTTCCCGGTTGCCCTTACAGAACAGATATGGGGCCCTGGAAGTTAAGGGCCAGGCAAACGAGGATGTAGACGAAGGTCCATCCGGGAGGTTGCCTAGGGTGAGGCAGTCAGCCCCACGCATTATGACTGCCTCTGCTAAGAAAAAAAGGAGGGTGATTGTCATAGGCGATTCCCTTCTGAGGGGAACAGAGGGCCCTATATGCCGAC
>NW_008824032.1:5965278-5967324 GCF_000699105.1 Pygoscelis adeliae | reverse complement strand
CTTATGAGGAGCGGCTGAGGGAGCTGGGGTTGTTTAGCCTGGAGAAAAGGAGGCTGAGGGGAGACCTCATTGCTCTCTACAACTACCTGAAAGGAGGTTGTAGCGAGGTGGGTGTCGGTCTCTTCTCCCAAGTAACTGGCGAAAGGACGAGAGGAAATGGCCTCAAGTTGCGCCAGGGGAGGTTTAGATTGGATGTGAGGAAAAATTTCTTTACTGAAAGAGTGGTTAAACATTGGACCAGGCTGCCCAGGGAAGTGGTTGAGTCCCCATCCCTGGAAGTATTTAAAAGACGGGTAGATGTAAATTAAAGCTGATCTGTATTGTCATTCGTCATCGGAATTATTAAAGTATTTTTCCCCTTACCTGCCTTCCTCCCAGGTGTCAGTGCTATAGTCAACAACCACAGCCATACTTTACCTGTCTCACAGGGTAAGGAGAGGGTTTTTTCCTATGTGTCGTTTCAGTGCTAGGGGACTTATAGTTGATGTGAGAAAAATGCCTAGTTCAACTGCTCACTGAAGGACCAGCAAAGGAAGCAATACAGCATTTTATAAGGCAATTTTTTTAACTTCCCAGGTAGGCAGATGAGTGGGCTATGATCACTCCTGAGGCCCAGCAGCATTTAAATGAACTATCACATGCATCCCTGCCTTCTTTGCATAAGGAACAACACCGCTTTCCCTTTGCATTTGTATCTTCCACCTCTCAGACAACAAGAAATAAATAATTTCTGTGGTCCTAACTCAGGTAATTAGCCAACAAACACTATTGACAAAGTCAATGAATGAAAGAAACAGCAGATGAATTCGCTAATGAACTCCTTGAGGAGAGTGCACAAAGAAAAAGTAATTTGGCCCTCTTGCCCCCCAATGCTGCTTTAATTTCATAACCTGTCCATTCAAAACCTCCTACACAAGTTCAATAACACTCGTTCTTCCAGTTCTGCAGTCACGAGTTTAACTGTGAAAAAATCCAAGAAGAGAGATATATTTTAGAAACCTTTACAATGATCTAAAATAGCTCTTTGATGCATAGCAGATGTCTTCAGAACTAGCATAAATGGAGCCAAAATGCCTTGCAGTTCTGGGAAAGGGAGATTCCAAGATAAGATGTATTTCTAACTGCAGCAGCTCTGGAATAGATTTGGAATTTATATGAATTGTCAACCTCAAGAGAAACATTTAAAAGAAGCCCTTCTGTCCCCCATTTTGGGACAAGTGCCTTATTGGGCTACATGCTGCTCAAAGACCTGATGTCTGCCTGAAAATAGTTCCTCTGTACCCGTAAAAGATAACAGATGGGTTGAGATGAGGAAAAACAGAGAGAACAACAAGCAGTGAGACATGGAGGCGACAGACTGGGGACTGCCTGCACTTCAACCCTGGCTCTAGTCGGTTAGGAAGGGGGTACTTGGCAGGCTTCACTGTAGAGGGGAGGACAGAGGATGGATTGGAAGGGGGTCAGTGGGATGGCGCTGAGGGATGCTAACAAGGCAACACCTCTGAGACACACAGCATGGGAGAAAAAGTGTGAAGGGGCATGCTGGAAAACTGAACATCCAGGAAAATTGACCCTGGAATCAAAGTGGGGGTGGGATTCCCCAGTCCTGTTGCTCACCAGAAGGGATAGCCAGAATGAAGACTTGCTCTGAGAAGCCTTTTTAAACGGGAGAAAAGAAGTCTGTGTCTGATACAATGGAGTAGGTGGTACAACTGGAAAAAAACACAAAGCACGAACAGCAGCCAAAGTGATGAGTCAGGACAAGAATCTTCTTATTACTGCTCTGAACAACGCATCTCATGTACCAGGCCTTAGTTTTCATGAAGATTTATGCTAGCATCCTTGTAACGCCCTTAGGCTGGACAATGTTAGGCTGTGCTCACAGAATAGCTAGGGAGTGTCTCCTACTTGAATACAAGAAAGAGTTAGATGGAGGACTGAAAGACTGACACAGCAATAAGATGGAAGATTTGATATGAAATAAATCTTAAGAGCAGAAATGCCAGAGCTAGAAGATTCTATATACATAATTAAAGCTGAAAAAAA